>NW_027264599.1:0-25610 GCF_036320965.1 Panulirus ornatus | reverse complement strand
CATTGTTGGAACCACTATTGTAATGTTCTCGACTTCCACACATTTTTCAAGGCTCCCAAAATTTTCGCCCCCTCCCCCACCCTATGATCCACTTCCGCTTCCATGGTTCCATCCGCTGACAGATCCACTCCCAGATATCTAAAACACTTCACTTCCTCCAGTTTTTCTCCATTCAAACTCACCTCCCAATTGACTTGACCCTCAACCCTACTGTACCTAATAACCTTGCTCTTATTCACATTTACTCTTAACTTTCTTCTTCCACACACTTTACCAAACTCAGTCACCAGCTTCTGCAGTTTCTCACATGAATCAGCCACCAGCGCTGTATCATCAGCGAACAACAACTGACTCACTTCCCAAGCTCTCTCATCCCCAACAGACTTCATACTTGCCCCTCTTTCCAGGACTCTTGCATTTACCTCCCTAACAACCCCATCCATAAACAAATTAAACAACCATGGAGACATCACACACCCCTGCCGCAAACCTACATTCACTGAGAACCAATCACTTTCCTCTCTTCCTACACGTACACATGCCTTACATCCTCGATAAAAACTTTTCACTGCTTCTAACAACTTGCCTCCCACACCATATATTCTTAATACCTTCCACAGAGCATCTCTATCAACTCTATCATATGCCTTCTCCAGATCCATAAATGCTACATACAAATCCATTTGCTTTTCTAAGTATTTCTCACATACATTCTTCAAAGCAAACACCTGATCCACACATCCTCTACCACTTCTGAAACCGCACTGCTCTTCCCCAATCTGATGCTCTGTACATGCCTTCACCCTCTCAATCAATACCCTCCCATATAATTTACCAGGAATACTCAACAAACTTATACCTCTGTAATTTGAGCACTCACTCTTATCCCCTTTGCCTTTGTACAATGGCACTATGCACGCATTCCGCCAATCCTCAGGCACCTCACCATGAGTCATACATACATTAAATAACCTTACCAACCAGTCAACAATACAGTCACCCCCTTTTTTAATAAATTCCACTGCAATACCATCCAAACCTGCTGCCTTGCCGGCTTTCATCTTCCGCAAAGCTTTTACTACCTCTTCTCTGTTTACCAAATCATTTTCCCTAACCCTCTCACTTTGCACACCACCTCGACCAAAACACCCTATATCTGCCACTCTGTCATCAGACACATTCAACAAACCTTCAAAATACTCATTCCATCTCCTTCTCACATCACCACTACTTGTTATCACCTCCCCATTTACGCCCTTCACTGAAGTTCCCATTTGCTCCCTTGTCTTACGCACCCTATTTACCTCCTTCCAGAACATCTTTTTATTCTCCCTAAAATTTACTGATAGTCTCTCACCCCAACTCTCATTTGCCCTTTTTTTCACCTCTTGCACCTTTCTCTTGACCTCCTGTCTCTTTCTTTTATACTTCTCCCACTCAATTGCATTTTTTCCCTGCAAAAATCGTCCAAATGCCTCTCTCTTCTCTTTCACTAATACTCTTACTTCTTCATCCCACCACTCACTACCCTTTCTAAACAGCCCAC
The DNA here is from genome assembly GCF_036320965.1 of Panulirus ornatus. Lineage (NCBI taxonomy): Eukaryota > Metazoa > Arthropoda > Malacostraca > Decapoda > Palinuridae > Panulirus > Panulirus ornatus. The sequence goes on along the minus strand of NW_027264599.1, from coordinate 24,064 downwards.
CTCCCACTCTTCTCATGCCACAAGCATCTTTTGCGCAATCCATCACTGATTCCCTAAATACATCCCATTCCTCCCCCACTCCCCTTACTTCCATTGTTCTCACCTTTTTCCATTCTGTACACAGTCTTTCCTGGTACTTCCCCACACAGGTCTCCTTCCCAAGCTCACTTACTCTCACCACCTTCTTCACCCCAACATTCACTCCTCTTTTCTGAAAACCCATACTAATCTTCACCTTAGCCTCCACAAGATAATGATCAGACATCCCTCCAGTTGCACCTCTCAGCACATTAACATCCAAAAGTCTCTCTTTCGCACGCCTGTCGATTAACACGTAATCCAATAACGCTCTCTGGCCATCTCTCCTACTTACATAAGTATACTTATGTATATCTCGCTTTTTAAACCAGGTATTCCCAATCATCAGTCCTTTTTCAGCACATAAATCTACAAGCTCTTCACCATTTCCATTTACAACACTGAACACCCCATGCATACCAATTATTCCCTCAACTGCCACATTACTCACCTTTGCATTCAAATCACCCCTCACTATAACCCGGTCTCGTGCATCAAAACCGCTAACACACTCATTCAGCTGCTCCCAAAACACTTGCCTCTCATGATCTTTCTTCTCATGCCCAGGTGCATATGCACCAATAATCACCCACCTCTCTCCATCAACTTTCAATTTTACCCATATTAATCGATAATTTACTTTCTTACATTCTATCACATACTCCCACAACTCCTGTTTCAGGAGTATTGCTACTCCTTCCCTTGCTCTTGTCCTCTCACTAACCCCTGACTTCACTCCCCAGACATTTCCAAACCACTCTTCCCCTTTACCCTTGAGCTTCGTTTCACTCAGAGCCAAAACATCCAGGTTCCTTTCCTCAAACATACTACCTATCTCTCCTTTTTTCACATCTTGGTTACATCCACACACATTTAGGCACCCCACTCTGAGCCTTCGAGGAGGATGATCACTCCCCGCGTGACTCCTTCTTCTGTTTCCCATTTTAGAAAGTTAATACAAGGAGGGGAGGATTTCCGGCCCCCCGCTCCCGTCCCCTCTAGTCGCTTTCTACGACACGCGAGGAATACGTGGGAAGTATTCTTTCACCCCTATCCCCAGGGATAATATACATATATATATACATATACACACACACACACATACACACACATACGCACATACACACACACACACACACATACACATATATACATATGAAAAATGTAAGAAACAATATATACATTCTATAAAGACATAATCGCTGTTTCCCGCATCAGCAAGGTAGCGCCAGGAAACAGACGAAGAATGGCCCATCTACTCATATACACATATATATACATAAATGCCCATATATATACATACACATGTACATATTCTTACTTCTTGCCTTCACCCATTCCTGGCATTACCCCACCCCACAGGAAACAGCATTGCTACCCCATGTTTCATAGAGATAGCGTCAGGAAAAAAAAAAAGACATTCATTCACACTCACGTCTCTAGCTGTTATGTGTAATGAACATTGGCTCAATGTAAATGGGTTGACAAGCGAGTTTAGGAGGGAACTTAGGGAGAATTTTGAAAGTTATAGTTTGGACGTTCTAGAGATTAGGGAAGCCCATATCCTTGGCAGGGTGTATGGAGAGAAAATGCAAGTTATGGGAGGATGAGGAAGGAGGAGAGGTATGGCCATGAATGAATGAAAATTATCGGTGTAAAGGATAAGAATTTGCAAATGTGCTATCACAGAGTATGGGAGGGTGTTACCAGAGGGGAAGGGTGTCAGAGACATAGATAGATAGTTATGGCCTATTTTCACAACTTCATCAACCAATCAATCTTTCTCCATGAAATGTAACAAGTACAAAAAATACATTTTATTTCAAAAGGAAAGAAATACCTTAAGATATACTATACTGCAATGTTTCATGCAGTTCTACTTATGCCTACTTTTAACAGTACTCTGGGTACAAAACTAAAAATCCTTTATCTTCAAATTACTGTTCACATATAAATTCTAAGAAAAGCCCATTAAAATTATTTTTGAAAAAGGTACCGTTTAGGAGGACAAGCTAGGAGCAATGAATGTGCAAGGACAGTGTAATGGCAACTTCCCTGTTGTCTTTCCTACGCAGTCTTGTTAGTAATCAAGAACTATTCTGTAAATACATAATGCCTGCGTTATTTTCACAGCCCTAACTCCTTTTCTTAAAAAAAAAAAAAAAAAAAAGGGAGAGAAGGCCAAGAGTGTCATCATGTGTGTACAACTACAACCAATAAAGCTTCTAGCATCAAGTAAGGTAATCCTTGCACTGACCCTATTCTGCCACCTTGCCTAAGCAACTCGCCCCCATCCCAAGCTCGCCTTCATTTAACATTGATATCACTTTTATGGTTAGAAAATATTAGGAAATAGTGGAACTTTCCTCCAGAAAAATTAGGAGGTTCCTTATCCCATTCCTATGCCCAGCTAGATCAAAACAAGACCATTACGTAGCAGAAAACCTACCACTAGTTAGCACTCCAGAGATCGTTCCTGCTATGGGACTGCCACGGGTGGTGAAGACATCCACTTCCATGTAGTTTGCACGCCAACTTTCCTGTACATTCTGATCTACACCATCTAGTAGGAACTCCCGGGTTATGCAGTCTAGCGTGTGGCCATTCACCTGCAAAGTGAAATGCTTAACCAAAAGCAACCACGTACTATTGATTATATTCCTTGACCACAATATGTCAGAACCACTAAACTCCATTTCCTCTACTATTACTATTATTACCACTGAACACCACTAATCTACAGATATGCCTGCTAGTTTGTCTAAAATTATGAAGGCCAACACGAGTTTTTGGTTCCCAATTATATGTATCAAATCATGAGCATACAGCCTTGGTTTGCTCACATACATCGACTTAAAAGTGCAGGAATATACGAGTTAGCCAACTGTAAACGTGATCCATTCGATAAACAGGAAACCAAATATAGACATCCTATGTATATAACACATGTTTAGTAGCCAGTATAAAGCAGTATTAGCCATATAAAGGACACCAGTTTCATACTGGTTTGCAATGCAAGAAGTATGCCTACTTGAATCCACATTTACAAAGTGATATCCCCTCAAATTCTCAGAAAAATTTCCATTGGTTTAATAATCTTTTTAACATATACTTTCCCAGGAATACTCAACAAACTTATACCTCTGTAATTTGAACACTCACCTTTATCATCCCCTTTGCCTTTATACAACAGCGCTATGCATGCATTCCGCCAATCCTCAGGCACTTCACCATGAACCAAACATACATTGAATATCCTCACCAACCAGTCAACAACATGGTCACCCCCTTTTTTGATAAATTTCACTGCAATGCCATCCAAGTATATATATACAAACACAAATGTACATAAGCTCTTAAAATACATTATTCATTATAAATTTTACAATTTGTAACATTATTTTTATTATTTTTTTTATTATACTTTGTCGCTGTCTCCAGCGTTTGCGAGGTAGCGCAAGGAAACAGACGAAAGAAATGGCCCAACCCCCCCCCATACACATGTATATACATACATCCACACACGCAAATATACATACCTACACAGCTTTCCATGGTTTACCCCAGACGCTTCACATGCCTTGATTCAATCCACTGACAGCACGTCAACCCCGGTATACCACATCGCTCCAATTCACTCTATTCCTTGCCCTCCTTTCACCCTCCTGCATGTTCAGGCCCCGATCACACAAAATCTTTTTCACTCCATCTTTCCACCTCCAATTTGGTCTCCCTCTTCTCCTCGTTCCCTCCACCTCCGACACATATATCCTCTTGGTCAATCTTTCCTCACTCATTCTCTCCATGTGCCCAAACCATTTCAAAACACCCTCTTCTGCTCTCTCAACCACGCTCTTTTTATTTCCACACATCTCCCTTACCCTTACGTTACTTACTCGATCAAACCACCTCACACCACACATTGTCCTCAAACATCTCATTTCCAGCACATCCATCCTCCTGCGCACAACTCTATCCATAGCCCACGCCTCGCAACCATACGAAATTGTTGGAACCACTATTCCTTCAAACATACCCATTTTTGCTTTACGAGATAATGTTCTCGACTTCCACACATTCTTGAAGGCTCCCAGAATTTTCGCCCCCTCCCCCACCCTATGATCCACTTCCGCTTCCATGGTTCCATCTGCTGCCAGATCCACTCCAAGATATCTAAAACACTTCACTTCCTCCAGTTTTTCTCCATTCAAACTCACCTCCCAATTGACTTGACCCTCAACCCTACTGTACCTAACAACCTTGCTCTTATTCACATTTACTCTTAACTTTCTTCTTCCACACACTTTACCAAACTCAGTCACCAGCTTCTGCAGTTTCTCACATGAATCAGCCACCAGCGCTGTATCATCAGCGAACAACAACTGACTCACTTCCCAAGCTCTCTCATCCCCAACAGACTTCATACTTGCCCCTCTTTCCAAAACTCTTGCATTTACCTCCCTAACAACCCCATCCATAAACAAATTAAACACCCATGGAGACATCACACACCCCTGCCGCAAACCTACATTCACTGAGAACCAATCACTTTCCTCTCTTCCTACACGTACACATGCCTTACATCCTCGATAAAAACTTTTCACTGCTTCTAACAACTTGCCTCCCACACCATATATTCTTAATACCTTCCACAGAGCATCTCTATCAACTCTATCATATGCCTTCTCCAGATCCATAAATGCTACATACAAATCCATTTGCTTTTCTAAGTATTTCTCACATACATTCTTCAAAGCAAACACCTGATCCACACATCCTCTACCACTTCTGAAACCACACTGCTCTTCCCCAATCTGATGCTCTGTACATGCCTTCACCCTCTCAATCAATACCCTCCCATATAATTTACCAGCAATACTCAACAAACTTATACCTCTGTAATTTGAGCACTCACTCTTATCCCCTTTGCCTTTGCACAATGGCACTATGCACGCATTCCGCCAATCCTCAGGCACCTCACCATGAGTCATACATACATTAAATAACCTTACCAACCAGTCAACAATACAGTCACCCCCTTTTTTAATAAATTCCACTGCAATACCATCCAAACCTGCTGCCTTGCCGGCTTTCATCTTCCGCAAAGCTTTTACTACCTCTTCTCTGTTTACCAAATCATTTTCCCTAACCCTCTCACTTTGCACACCACCTCGACCAAAACACTCTATATCTGCCACTCTATCATCAAACACATTCAACAAACCTTCAAAATACTCACTCCATCTCCTTCTCACATCACCACTACTTGTTATCACCTCCCCATTTGCGCCCTTCACTGAAGTTCCCATTTGCTCCCTTGTCTTACGTACTTTATTTACCTCCTTCCTGAACATCTTTTTATTCTCCCTAAAATTTAATGATACTCTCTCACCCCAACTCTCATTTGCCCTTTTTTTCACCTCTTGCACCTTTCTCTTGACCTCCTGTCTCTTTCTTTTATATATCTCCCACTCAATTGCATTTTTTCCCTGCAAAAATCGTCCAAATGCCTCTCTCTTCTCTTTCACTAAAACTCTTACTTCTTCATCCCACCACTCACTACCCTTTCTAATCAACCCACCTCCCACTCTTCTCATGCCACAAGCATCTTTTGCGCAATCCATCACTGATTCCCTAAATACATCCCATTCCTCCCCCACTCCCCTTACTTCCATTGTTCTCACCTTTTTCCATTCTGTACTCAGTCTCTCCTGGTACTTCCTCACACAAGTCTCCTTCCCAAGCTCACTTACTCTCACCATCCTCTTCACCCCAACATTCACTCTTCTTTTCTGAAAACCCATACAAATCTTCACCTTAGCCTCCATTTGGGTAAAACTGGAAGTTGATGGAGAGAGATGGGTGATTATTGGTGCATATGCACCTGAGCATGAGAAGAAAGATAATGAGAGGCAAGTGTTTTGGGAGCAGCTGAATGAGTGTGTTAGTGGTTTTGATGCATGAGACCGGGTTATAGTGATGGGTGATTTGAATGCAAAGGTGAGTAATGTGGCAGTTGAGGGAATAATTGGTATACATGGGGTGTTCAGTGTTGTAAATGGAAATGGTGAAGAGCTTGTAGATTTATGTGCTGAAAAAGGACTGGTGATTGGGAATACCTGGTTTAAAAAGCGAGATATACATAAGTATACATATGTAAGTAGGAGAGATGGCCAGAGAGCGTTACTGGATTACGTGTTAATTGACAGGCGCACAAAAGAGAGACTTTTGGATGTTAATGTGCTGAGAGGTGCAACTGGAGGGATGTCTGATCATTATCTTGTGGAGGATAAGGTGAAGATTTGTATGGGTTTTCAGAAAAGAAGAGTGAATGTTGGGGTGAAGAGGGTGGTGAGAGTAAGTGAGCTTGGGAAGGAGACTTGTGTGAGGAAGTACCAGGAGAGACTGAGTACAGAATGGAAAAAGGTGAGAACAATGGAAGTAAGGGGAGTGGGGGAGGAATGGGATGTATTTAGGGAATCAGTGATGGATTGTGCAAAAGATGCTTGTGGCATGAAAAGAGTGGGAGGTGGGTTGAATAGAAAGAGTAGTGAGTGGTGGGATGAAGAAGTAAGATTATTAGTGAAAGAGAAGAGAGAGGCATTTGGACGATTTTTGCAGGGAAAAAATGCAATTGAGCGGGAGATGTATAAAAGAAAGAGACAGGAGGTCAAGAGAAAGGTGCAAGAGGTGAAAAAGAGGGCAAATGAGAGTTGGGGTGAGATAGTATCATTAAATTTTAGGGAGAATAAAAAGATGTTCTGGAAGGAGGTAAATAAAGTGCGTAAGACAAGGGAGCAAATGGGAACTTCAGTGAAGGGCACAAATGGGGAGGTGATAACAAGTACACAGAATACTTTATATAAATTTCTATGTTAAACAAGTTGCTTACCCTCTACTCTGATTGCTTCAAATATGTAAGATGCAGATAATGTTTGTATTCCATCCAGTGTGACCCTGGTAGAAAACAGGTGATCCACATCTTGGCCATCCACTAGTCCGGACACCTGGAACGATGTGGATCTTAAAGAAAAGTAATCTTGTAAAGGTGTAATCTCAATCATAATTTAAGGGTGAATTCTCATAATCCAAAAAAAAAAAAAAAACTTTTTGCAGCCATTCTACTTTGTTTCACCGTCTGCATAGCATGGCAGACACCACAGGATTGTTTTGTCCACTGTTGTCATCCCCCAGGAGTCACATTTTAACCTTCAATGTAACTGATAACTTAAGTAAATTTCCTTTTAATTCCCGAATGCTATTACCTACATTAGCAAAGTGGAGCCAGAAAAATATTTAGAATGGCTGCATCCAGTCACACCTGCTCTCTTGTTGTCATGTGTTACGCACCGAAGCCACAGCTCCCTATCCATAACCAGGCCACACAGACTTTCCACGGTTTACCCTAGATGCTGGGGCTCAGTCAACCAACTGCACAACATTGTTCCAAATCACACTATCCCAAGCATGCTTTTCACCCTCCAGCATGTTCAAGCCCCAGTCACTCAAAATCTTTTTACTCCATCCTCTGATCTCCAGTTTAGTTCCCCCCATCCGAGAGGTAGCACCAGGAAACAAAGATGGGCCCAACCACATACATAAATACACATACATGTACATATACATACACAGACATATACACACGTACATTTTCATACATGTTTGCCTTCATCCATTCCTAGCACTACACCACATTTGTTCACACTCAGTCTCAAGCAGATTTCTTTCAGTCTATAAAGAACTGAATAGCATATGACAAACAACCTTCTTAAATTTGCTTGATCTGCAGCTTTACGTATCAATCAAATTCAGTCTTTGGCCGGTAAATTTTACAGAGTTTTCCAGGACCTAAAGAACCTGGTTTCAGTTTAATTCCACTAATAAAATTTTTTAGCAAGGAATTTGTCCTTATTTCTAAAGATAACTAACTTGGACATGAAACTTTCTATTTTTGACATTATTTCCAAACAACTTTTCGAACCACTCTTATTTCACTTGGTAACTACAATGCATTCTTAGCAAAAACTTTCTTGGATCATTCTTCAAATGCACTCAACCAATAAATTTAGTGTATAGCCAGACTGCTTGAGCAATAATACTTAGTGTATTGAGAGTACAATCATTAAAACATTTCAGTTTACCAATCAAGTGATTTAATTTTGCAATATTGGTAATCTCCATGTGAAAATAGTAATTTCATAAAGCTATACCAATAATTTTCATAACTGCTGTATTTTACTAATTACAATCTAAGCAAATCTTTTTTTCAAAAGAAAATGTGGCACAGAAATAACATGCCCCTATTGAAGGCAATCTTGTATGAAAGAAATAAAGTACAAGGAAAAGTAAATAGAAGTTGAATAGGGCTCTACAAGTGTTTGTAGACCTGACTTTTAAAGGTGGAGGAAGAGCCACTAGAGATGTGTATATGAAACCCTTGTAGATGTGATAACTGCTCACAAGAAAAACAATCAGGGCGCCTATACAACATTCCTAGCTTTAGGGAAGCAGAATTTGCCATGTTGATTATGTGGGATTTCTAGGAAAGAGTGGAGTATAAGGCTATTCTCAACATCTTTTCGTTACTCCAGGGTTGAATGGTGGAAGAAATTGCATTAGAAGCACCATTTAATTAACTAGGTTGCTGCTTCTCATCTCTAAGATGCTGCAAAGGTCCAAAATAAGTAGATATATTTTCAGTACGAGAAAGGGAATGAGTATAAGGAGTAGTATATAGGAAGGGTTGAAGTACTGAAAGTGTAAATTAGGTTTGAAATAGATGAAATATTTACCATCATAGAACCTAGATCATTTTTAAAACCATATACAGAAACTTGGGTGGTTATTGCTACTACACACCACAGTTGTTTCTGCAGATTTTTCAAGTGCCATCTTTATACTAAACCTTCCACCTTACCTTTGTCATTCCCACAAAATATAGAAATATGAAGCTTAGTAATCATGAAATCTCACCAAAACATCACCAAATATGGAGATGGGGGCTGTGTAAACAAGGTTGTCTGCTACGATATCATCTCTGGTCATAACTACCAAGTCACATACCGTCATGCCACCCACCGACACTAGAAAAAGTAAATTAATTTAGACGATGTAAATTTACAAAATACCACAACCAATATTCAAAAAGTGCTAAAAGTAAAGTTACACCACTTATGGATTTGCTCTCATAAGATACACCACCCCTATATGGGTGAAGATACTTAAAGTGTTTTAGCAACCAAATGCTACATGAAAAAAGGAATGACCATTCAGAGACTTAGTACTTTATATGACATCCAATAATCTAACAAAACAATAAAAAGAACGATTCAAAAAAAAAGCCAGCAAAGCTAAAAAAATCTAACCTAACACTGATGTAGGAAATGCATATTAAGGAAGGGGAATTAAATTTGTTTTACTGAAGCAACTGAGGGCATAAGTGTGCAAACTATTTATATAATAATATGGAGATTGGAACATTTTACCCAAACAGTGAGCGAGTGGTAGAAACTCAGGCTTTGTCTATGGATGACTACATTTTTTCATACTTGGTTGCAGTTTCCTGTATTTGTGAGGCAGTGCCAGGAACAGAAAAAGAAAGGCTACATTCACTCATCCATTCTCTACATGACATGTGCAAAGCACCAAAAACACAGCCTGCACATCATGGTTTCCCCCTGCTGTTTCACATGCCCTTGTTCAGTCCAATAAAAGCATGTCAACTGCCTACATTATGTATTTCAAGGTGTGGAAAATTTGACAACTGGTCTAAAAAACAAGATATTTAGGTTAAGTAGTCTGAATAGATGGTCTATTACAAATACAAAAGATGTAGGTTACTAGTTAAAATGAAACTGATTAAACAGCTTTTTATCAATCATGCAAAGATTTTTTTTTATTTATATACATACACGTCCACACATGCAAATATACATACCTATACATCTCAATGTACACATATATATACACATACAGACATATACATAAATGCACATGTACATAATTCATACTGTCTGCCTTTATTTGTTTCCATCGCCACACATGGAATAACCCCCCCTCCCCCCTCATGTGTGCGAGGTAGCACTAGGAAAAGACACCAAAGGCCCCATTCGTTCACACTCAGTCTCTAGCTGTCATGTAATAATGCACCGAAACAACAGCTCCCTTTCCACATCCAGGCCCCACACAACTTTGCATGGTTTACCCTAGACGCTTCACATGCCCTGGTTCAATCCATTGACAGCACGTTGACCCCGGCATACCACATCGATCCAATTCACTCTATTCCTTGCACGCCTTTCACCCTCATGCATGTTCAGGCCCTGATCACTCAAAATCTTTTTCACTCCATCTTTCCACCACCAATTTGGTCTCCCACTTCTCCTCATTCCCTCCACCTCCGACACATATATCCTCTTGGTCAATCTTTCCCCACTCATTCTCTCCATGTGACCAAACCATTTCAAAACACCCTCTTCTGCTCTCTCAACCAAACTCTTTTTATTTCCACACATCTCTCTCACCCTTACATTACTTACATGATCAAACCACCTCACACCACATATTGTCCTCAAACATCCCATTTCCAGCACATCACCCTCCTGCGCACAACTCTATCCATAGCCCACGCCTCACAACCATACAACATTGTTGGAACCACTATTCCTTCAAACATACCCATTTTTGATTTCCAAGATAATGTTCTCGACTTCCAAACATTCTTCAAGGCTCCCAGAATTTTCGCCCCCTCCCCCACCCTATGATTCACTTCCGCTTCCATGGTTCCATCCACTACCAGATCCACTCCCAGATATCTAAAACACTTTACTTCCTCCAGTTTTTCTCCATTCAAACTTACCTCCCAATTTACTTGACCCTCAACCCTACTGTACCTAATAACCTTGCTCTTATTCACATTTACTCTTAACTTTCTTCTTTCACACACTTTACCAAACTCAGTCACCAGCTTCTGCAGTTTCTCACATGAATCAGCCACCAGCGCTGTATCATCAGCGAACAACAACTGACTCACTTCCCAAGCTCTCTCATCCACAACAGACTTCATACTTGCCCCTCTTTCCAAAACTCTTGCATTCACCTCCCTAACAACCCCATCCATAAACAAATTAAACAACCATAGAGACATCACACACCCCTGCCACAAACCTACATTCACTGAGAACCAATCACTTTCCTCTCTTCCTACATGCACACATGCCTTACATCCTCGATAAAAACTTTTCACTGCTTTTCCAACTTGCCTCCCACACCATATATTCTTAATACCTTCCACAGAGCATCTCTATCAACTCTATCATATGCCTTCTCCAGATCCATAAATGCTACATACAAATCCATTTGCTTTTCTAAGTATTTCTCACATACATTCTTCAAAGCATGCCTTACATCCTCGATAAAAACTTTTCACTGCTTTTCCAACTTGCCTCCCACACCATATATTCTTAATACCTTCCACAGAGCATCTCTATCAACTCTATCATATGCCTTCTCCAGATCCATAAATGCTACATACAAATCCATTTGCTTTTCTAAGTATTTCTCACATACATTCTTCAAAGCAAACACCTGATCCACACATCCTCTACCACTTCTGAAACCACACTGCTCTTCCCCAATCTGATGCTCTCTACATGCCTTCACCCTCTTAATCAATACCCTTCCATATAATCTACCAGGAATACTCAACAAACTTATACCTCTGTAATTTGAGCACTCACTCTTATCCCCTTTGCCTTTGTACAATGGCACTATGCACGCATTCTGCCAATCCTCAGGCACCTCACCATGAGTCATACATACATTAAATAATCTTACCAACCAGTCAATAATACAGTCACCCCCTTTTTTAATAAATTCCACTGCAATACCATCCAAACCTGCTGCCTTCCCAGCTTTCATCTTCCGCAAAGCTTTTACTACCTCTTCTCTGTTTACCAAATCATTTTCCCTAACCCTCTCACTTTGCAAACCACCTCGACCAAAACACCCTATATCTGCCACTCTATCATCAAACACATTCAACAAACCTTCAAAATACTCACTCCATCTCCTTCTCACATCACCACTACTTGTTATCACCTCCCCATTTGCGCCCTTCACTGAAGTTCCCATTTGCTCCCTTGCCTTACGCACTTTATTTACCTCCTTCCAAAACATCTTTTTATTCTCCCTAAAATTTAATGATACTCTCTCACCCCAACTCTTATTTGCCCTCTTTTTCACCTCTTGCACCTTTCTCTTGACCTCCTGTCTCTTTCTTTGATACATCTCCCACTCAATTGCATTTTTTCCCTGCAAAAATCGTCCAAATGCCTCTCTCTCCTCTTTCACTAATAATCTTACTTCTTCATCCCACCACTCCCTACCCTTTCTGATCAACCCATCTCCCACTCTTCTCATGCCATAAGCATCTTTTGCGCAATCCATCACTGATTCCCTAAATACATCCCATTCCTCCCCCACTCCCCTTACTTCCATTGTTCTCACCTTTTTCCATTTTGTACTCAGTCTCTCCTGGTACTTCCTCACAGAAGTCTCCTTCCCAAGCTCACTTACTCTCACCATCCGCTTCACCCCAACATTCACTCTTCTTTTCTGAAAACCCATCCAAATCTTCACCTTAGCCTCCACAAGATAATGATCAGACATCCCTCCAGTTGCACCTCGCAGCACACTTTCATGGTTAGAAAATATTAGGAAATAGTGGAACTTTCCATCAGAAAAATTAGGAGGTTCCTTATCCCATTCCTATGCCCAACTAGATCAAAACAAGACCATTAAGTAGCAGAAAACCTACCACTAGTTAGCACTCCAGAGATCGTTCCTGCTATGGGACTGCCACGGGTGGTGAAGACGTCCACTCCCATGTAGTTTGCACGCCAACTTTCCTGTACATTCTGATCTACACCATCTAGTAGGAACTCCCGGGTTACGCTGTCTAGCGAGTGGCCATTCACCTGCAAAGTGAAATGCTTAACCAAAAGCAACCACATACTATTGATTATATTCCTTTACCCCAATATGTCAGAACCACTAAACTACATTTCCTCAACTATTCCTATTATTACCACTGAACACCACTCATCTACAGCTATGCCTGCTAGTTTGTCTAAAATTATGAAGACCAACTCGACAGTTTTTGGTTCCCAATTATGTATTAAATCATGAGCATACAGCCTTGGTTTGCTCACATAAATCGACTTAAAGTGCAGGAATATACGAGTTAGCCAACTGTAAACGTGATCCATTCGATAAGCAGGAAACGAAATATAGACATCCTATGTATATAACACATGTTTAGTAGCCAGTATAAAGTAGTATTAGCCATATAAAGGACACCAGTTTCATACTGGTTTGCAATGCAATAAGTATGCCTACTTGAATCCACATTTACAAAGTGATATCCCCTCAAATTCTCAAAAAAATTTCCATTGGTTTAATAATCTTTTTAACATATACTTTCCCAGGAATACTCAACAAACTTATACCTTTGTAATTTGAACACTCACCTTTATCATCCCCTTTGCCTTTGTACAACAGCGCTATGCATGCATTCCGCCAATCCTCAGGCACTGCACCATGAACCAAACATACATTGAATATCCTCACCAACCAGTCAACAACATGGTAACCCCATTTTTTAATAAATTCCACTGCAATGCCATCCAAGTATATATATACAAACACAAATGTACATAAGCTCTTAAAATACATTATTCATTATAAATTTTACAATTTGTAACATTCAAAATATAACAGCAATAAACCTTGCAAAAAACATAATACATTTGAAAACAGTAATACACATGATAATATAACACCAATAAACATCATATTAATATTATTCAATTAATACACATCAGTATATAATAAAATCATCTACAATAGTATACAATAAATGCAAATATTTCACTATATATAGCTTTGCGGAAGATGAAAGCCGGCAAGGCAGCAGGTTTGGATGGTATTGCAGTGGAATTTATTAAGAAAGGGGGTGACTGTATTGTTGACTGGTTGGTAAGGTTATTTAATGTATGTATGACTCATGGTGAGGTGCCTGAGGATTGGCGGAATGCGTGCATAGTGCCATTGTACAAAGGCAAAGGGGATAAGAGTGAGTGCTCAAATTACAGAGGTATAAGTTTGTTGAGTATTCCTGGTAAATTATATGGGAGGGTATTGATTGAGAGGGTGAAGGCATGTACAGAGCATCAGATTGGGGAAGAGCAGTGCGGTTTCAGAAGTGGTAGAGGATGTGTGGATCAGGTGTTTGCTTTGAAGAATGTATGTGAGAAATACTTAGAAAAGCAAATGGATTTGTATGTAGCATTTATGGATCTGGAGAAGGCATATGATAGAGTTGATAGAGATGCTCTGTGGAAGGTATTAAGAATATATGGTGTGGGAGGCAAGTTGTTAGAAGCAGTGAAAAGTTTTTATCGAGGATGTAAGGCATGTGTACGTGTAGGAAGAGAGGAAAGTGATTGGTTCTCAGTGAATGTAGGTTTGCGGCAGGGGTGTGTGATGTCTCCATGGTTGTTTAATTTGTTTATGGATGGGGTTGTAAGGGAGGTAAATGCAAGAGTCCTGGAAAGAGGGGCAAGTATGAAGTCTGTTGGGGATGAGAGAGCTTGGGAAGTGAGTCAGTTGTTGTTCGCTGATGATACAGCGCTGGTGGCTGATTCATGTGAGAAACTGCAGAAGCTGGTGACTGAGTTTGGTAAAGTGTGTGGAAGAAGAAAGTTGAGAGTAAATGTGAATAAGAGCAAGGTTATTAGGTACAGTAGGGGTGAGGGTCAAGTCAATTGGGAGGTGAGTTTGAATGGAGAAAAACTGGAGGAAGTGAAGTGTTTTAGATATCTGGGAGTGGATCTGTCAGCGGATGGAACCATGGAAGCGGAAGTGGATCATAGGGTGGGGGAGGGGGCGAAAATTTTGGGAGCCTTGAAAAATGTGTGGAAGTCGAGAACATTATCTCGGAAAGCAAAAATGGGTATGTTTGAGGGAATAGTGGTTCCAACAATGTTGTATGGTTGCGAGGCGTGGGCTATGGATAGAGATGTGCGCAGGAGGATGGATGTGCTGGAAATGAGATGTTTGAGGACAATGTGTGGTGTGAGGTGGTTTGATCGAGTAAGTAACGTAAGGGTGAGAGAGATGTGTGGAAATAAAAAGAGCGTGGTTGAGAGAGCAGAAGAGGGTGTTTTGAAATGGTTTGGGCACATGGAGAGAATGAGTGAGGAGAGATTGACCAAGAGGATATATGTGTCGGAGGTGGAGGGAACGAGGAGAAGAGGGAGACCAAATTGGAGGTGGAAAGATGGAGTGAAAAAGATTTTGTGTGATCGGGGCCTGAACATGCAGGAGGGTGAAAGGAGGGCAAGAAATAGAGTGAATTGGAGTCATGTGGTATACAGGGGTTGACGTGCTGTCAGTGGATTGAAGCAAGGCATGTGAAGCGTCTGGGGTAAACCATGGAAAGCTGTGTAGGTATGTATATTTGCGTGTGTGGACGTGTGTATGTACATGTGTATGGGGGGGGGGGGGGTTGGGCCATTTCTTTCGTCTGTTTCCTTGCGCTACCTCGCAAACGCGGGAGACAGCGACAAAGTATAAAAAAAAAAAAAAAAAAAAAAAAAATATAGCAATTACAATATACCTTATAATATGAAAGTTACACTTATGCTAATATACAAGTAAGACACATACTAACATACTACTTATAATCATATCAAACTAATACACTTAATATTCAATGCAAATGCAACTGTAATTAAACAAATAATACAGCTGAAATACAACAAATACACCTAATAGAATATACACACAATATACATATAAAAATAACACAACTATCAATATCAAGCAAAAATTTAAATCTATACATCAATATTTTTAACTTTCTAAAATGGGAAACAGAAGAAGGAGTCACGCGGGGAGTGCTCATCCTCCTCGAAGGCTCAGACTGGGGTGTCTAAATGTGTGTGGATGTAACCAAGATGTGAAAAAAGGAGAGATAGGTAGTATGTTTGAGGAAAGGAACCTGGATGTTTTGGCTCTGAGTGAAACGAAACTCAAGGGTAAAGGGGAAGAGTGGTTTGGGAATGTCTTGGGAGTAAAGTCAGGGGTTAGTAAGAGGACTAGAGCAAGGGAAGGAGTAGCAGTACTCCTGAAACAGGAGTTGTGGGAGTATGTGATAGAATGTAAGAAAGTAAATTCTCGATTAATATGGGTAAAACTGAAAGTTGATGGAGAGAGATGAGTGATTATTGGTGCATATGCACCTGGGCATGAGAAGAAAGATCATGAGAGGCAAGTGTTTTGGGAGCAGCTGAATGAGTGTGTTAGTGGTTTTGATGCATGAGACTGGGTTATAGTGATGGGTGATTTGAATGCAAAGGTGAGTAATGTGGCAGTTGAGGGAATAACTGGTATACATGGAGTGTTCAGTGTTGTAAATGGAAATGGTGAAGAGCTTGTAGATTTATGTGCTGAAAAAGGACTGGTGATTGGGAATACCTGGCTTAAAAAGCGAGATATACATAAGTATACGTATGTAAGTAGGAGAGATGGCCAGAGAGCGTTATTCATTACGTGTTAATTGACAGGCGCGCGAAAGAGAGACTTTTGGATGTTAATGTGCTGAGAGGTGCAACTGGAGGGATGTCTGATCATTATCTAGTGGAGGCTAAGGTGAAGATTTGTATGGGTTTTCAAAAAAGAAGAGTGAATATTGGGGTGAAGAGGGTGGTGAGAGTAAGTGAGCTTGGGAAGGAGACTTGTGTGAGGAAGTACCAGGAGAGACTGAGTACAGAATGGAAAAAGGTGAGAACAATGGAAGTAAGGGGAGTGGGGGAGGAATGGAATGCATTTAGGGAATCAGTGATGGATTGCGCAAAAGATGCTTGTGGCATGAGAAGAGTGGGAGGTGGGTTGATTAGAAAGGGTAGTGAGTGGTGGGATGAAGAAGTAAGATTATTAGTGAAAGAGAAGAGAGAGGCATTTGGACGATTTTTGCAGGGAAAAAATGCAATTGAGTGGGAGATGTATCAAAGAAAGAGACAGGAGGTCAAGAGAAAGGTGCAAGAAGTGAAAAAGAGGGCAAATGAGAGTTGGGGTGAGAGAGTATCATTAAATTTTAGGGAGAATAAAAGATATTCTGGAAGGAGGTAAATAAAGTGCGTAAGACAAGGAAGCAAATGGGAACTTCAGTGAAGGGCGCAAATGGGGAGGTGATAACAAGTAGTGGTGATGTGAGAAAGAGATGGAGCAAGTATTTTGAAGGTTTGTTGAATGTGTTTGATGATAGAGTGGCAGATATAGGGTGTTTTGGTCGAGGTGGTGTGCAAAGTGAGAGGGTTAGGGAAAATGATTTGGTAAACAGAGAAGAGGTAGTAAAAGCTTTGCGGAAGATGAAAGCCGGCAAAGCAGCAGGTTTGGATGGTATTGCAGTGGAATTTATTAAAAAAGGGGGTGACTGTATTGTTGACTGGTTGGTAAGGTTATTTAATGTATGTATGACTCATGGTGAGGTGCCTGAGGATTGGCGGAATGCGTGCATAGTGCCTTTGTACAAAGGCAAAGGGGATAAGAGTGAGTGCTCAAATTACAGAGGTATAAGTTTGTTGAGTATTCCTGGGAAATTATATGGGAGGGTATTGATTGAGAGGGTGAAGACATGTACAGAGCATCAGATTGGGGAAGAACAGTGTGGTTTCAGAAATGGTAGAGGACGTGTGGATCAGGTGTTTGCTTTGAAGAATGTATGTGAGAAATACTTAGAAAAGCAAATGGATTTGTATGTAGCATTTATGGATCTGGAGAAGGCATATGATAGAGTTGATAGAGATGCTCTGAGGAAGGTATTAAGAATATATGGTGTGGGAGGCAAGTTGTTAGAAGCAGTGAAAAGTTTTTATCGAGGATGTAAGGCATGTGTACATGTAGGAAGAGAGGAAAGTGATTGGTTCTCAGTGAATGTAGGTTTGCGGCAGGGGTGTGTGATGTCTCCATGGTTGTTTAATTTGTTTATGGATGGGGTTGTTAGGGACGTGAATGAAAGAGTTTTGGAAAGAGGGGCAAGTATGAAGTCTGTTGTGGATGAGAGAGCTTGGGAAGTGAGTCAGTTGTTGTTCGCTGATGATACAATGCTGGTGGCTGATTCATGTGAGAAACTGCAGAAGCTGGTGACTGAGTTTGGTAAAGTGTGTGAAAGAAGAAATTTAAGAGTAAATGTGAATAAGAGCAAGGTTAATTATTAGGTACAGTAGGGTTGAGGGTCAAGTCAATTGGGAGGTAAGTTTCAGTGGAGAAAAACTGGAGGAAGTAAAGTGTTTTAGATATCTGGGAGTGGATCTGGCAGCGGATGGAACCATGGAAGCGGAAGTGAATCATAGGGTGGGGGAGGGGGCGAAAATCCTGGGAGCCTTGAAGAATGTTTGGAAGTCGAGAACATTATCTTGGAAAGCAAAAATGGGTATGTTTGAAGGAATAGTGGTTCCAACAATGTTGTATGGTTGCGAGGCATGGGCTATGGATAGAGTTGTGCGCAGGAGGGTGGATGTGCTGGGAATGAGATGTTTGAGGACAATGTGTGGTGTGAGGTGGTTTGATCGAGTAAGTAATGTAAGGGTAAGAGAGATGTGTGGAAATAAAAAGAGCGTGGTTGAGAGAGCAGAAGAGGGTGTTTTGAAATGGTTTGGGCACATGGAGAGAATGAGTGAGGAAAGATTGACCAAGAGGATATATGTGTCGGAGGTGGAGGGAACGAGGAGAAGTGGGAGACCAAATTGGAGGTGGAAAGATGGAGTGAAAAAGATTTTGAGTGATCGGGGCCTGAACATGCAGGAGGATGAAAGGCGGGCAAGGAATAGAGTGAACTGGATCGATGTGGTATACCGGGGTTGACGTGCTGTCAATGGATTGAATCAGGGCATATAAAGCGTCTGGGGTAAACCATGGAAAGCTGTGTAGGTATGTATATTTGTGTGTGTGGACATATGTATATACATGTGTATGGGGGTGGGTTGGGCCATTTCTTTCGTCTGTTTCCTTGCGCTACCTCGCAAATGTGGGAGACAGCAGAAAAAAAAAACTCAACAAATCACGTAAAATAATAATTTCTTTATGTGATACTTGGTAAATTTTAAATCTAACACAGGCAAATATTGCAGTTCATACATTCTTACCTCCTCCTTCAATAAACATTACCAAATACATTTTAACTACATTCAAAGTCAGTAACTTATAACATTAACAAAAGGAAATAATTATTGATTCAAAAACACTAACCAGGCACATACATTTTCACATAGCCTACCTCAGTTAATCCATCTTCTACTGCAATATATAATGTCAAAATGGCAATTAAAATTATTCCTACTACACTCATAATCATATTTCAACAGCTATGTGAACTCTTGTCAAGTTTCAATAACTTTTCTTGAATCTATAAAGCGGCAGGGATGTGTGATGTCTCCATGGTTGTTTAATTTGTTTATGGATGGGGTTGTTAGGGAGGTGAATGCAAGAGTTTTGGAAAGAGGGGCAAGTATGCTGTCTGTGGTGGATGAGAGAGCGTGGGAAGTGAGTCAGTTGTTGTTCGCTGATGATACAGCGCTGGTGGCTGATTCATGTGAGAAACAGCAGAAGCTGGTGACTGAGTTTGGTAAAGTGCGTGAGAGAAGAAAGTTGAGAGTAAATGTGAATAAGAGCAAGGTTATTAGGTACAGTAGGGTTGAGGGTCAAGTCAATTGGGAGGTAAGTTTGAATGGAGAAAAACTGGAGGAAGAGAAGTGTTTTAGATATCTGGGAGTGGATTTGGCAGCGGATGGAACCATGGAAGCGGAAGTGAATCATAGGGTGGGGGAGGGGGCAAAAATTCTGGGAGCGTTGAAGAGTGTGTGGAAGTCGAAAACATTGTCTCGGAAATCAAAAATGGGTATGTTTGAAGGAATAGTGGTTCCAACAATGTTGTATGGTTGCAAGGCATGGGCTATGGATAAGAGTTGTGCGCAGGAGGGTGGATGTGCTGGAAATGAGATGTTTAAGGACAATATGTGGAGAGGTGGTTTGATCGAGTAAGTAATGTAAGGGTAAGAGAGATGTGTGGAAATAAAAAGTGTGGTTGAGAGAGCAGAAGAGGGTGTTTTGAAATGGTTTGGTCACATGGAGAGAATGAGTGAGGAAAGATTGACCAAGAGGATAATGTGTCAGAGGTGGAGGGAACGAGGAGAAGTGGGAGACCAAATTGGAGGTGGAAAGATGGAGTAAAAAAGATTTTGAGTGATTGGGGCCTGAGCATGCAGGAGGGTGAAAGGCGTGCAAGGAATAGAGTGAATTGGAACGATGTGGTATACCGGGGCCGATGTGCTGTCAGTGGATTGAACCAGGGCATGTGAAGCGTCTGGGGTAAACCATGGAAAGTTCTGTGGGGCCTGGATGTGGAAAGGGAGCTGTGGTTTCAGTGACAGCTAGAGACTGAGTGTGAACAAATGGGGCCTATGTGGTCTTTCCTAGCACTACTTCACACACGAGGGGGGACGGGGTTGTTATTATGTGTGGCGAGGTGGTGATGGAAATGAATAAAGGCAGACAGTATGAAGTATGTACATGTGTATATATGTATATGTCTGTGTGTGTATATACATGTATACGTTGGGATGTAGAGGTATGTATATTTGCGTGTGTGGATGTGTATGTATATACATGTGTATGTGAGTGGGTTGGGCCATTCTTTCGTCTGTTTCCTTGTGCTACCTCGCTAATGCAGGAGACAGCGACGAAGCAAAATAATAATAATATAATATATATAAACATTCATTAAACATATCAATTTTGGCACTTGTCACCACGAACGTTAATTTAGGTCAAATTTCAAAAGCTCATTTTCATTCAATACAAATATTTTACCTAATTTTACATCACAAACCAAATCTTGACCCATATTTTACACAGCCCTCACTAATATCACCCATCACTCGGATCTTTCACAACAATTAACACTTCCATACACTTTCTCCATCTGTTAATACTCTCAAAAACACACCACAATACCACTGAAAATCACTTCCTCTACACATCTAAATTAATTACTGATAATAAATCTTATTAAACATGTCAATTTTGGCACTTGTCACCATGAACATTAACTTAGGTCAAATTTCAAAAGCTCATCTTCATTCAATACAAATATTTTACCTAATTTTACATCACAAACCCAATCTTGACCCATATCTTACACAGCCCTCACTAATATCACCCATCACTCGGATCTTTCACAACAATTAACTCTTCCATATACTTTCTCCATCTGTTAATACTCTCAAAAACACAACACAATACCACTGAAAATCACTTCCTCTACACATCTAAATTAATTACTGATAATAAATTTTATCAAACATGTCAATTTTGGCACTTGTCACCACGAACGTTAACTTAGGTCAAATTTCAAAAGCTCATCTTCATTCAATACAAATAATTTACCTAATTTTACATCACAAACCAAATCTTGACCCATATTTTACACAGCCCTCACTAATATCACCCATCACTCGGATCTTTCACAACAATTAACACTTCCATACACTTTCTCCATCTGTTAATACTCTCAAAAACACACCACAATACCACTGAAAATCACTTCCTCTACACATCTAAATTAATTACTGATAATAAATCTTATGCGCTACATTATCATCTTAAAAAGACCCACTTCCAGAACTTCATACATTTTTGACATCATTCATTCACTGAACATAATATTACCAATGTAATACACCTACTATACAACTAATAAAGCATGTTTTTATGTCTGCTTCAATTACATCTGTTTTTCACTAACTTCATACTCAAACCTCACATTTCCCATGATGTACACACCCCTAACTACTATGATTTTAAAACTATTCTCAAAAATTTTAATTTTAAAGTCTTCTTACGCATCTTTTAATTAACGAATACACTAGCATGGTTCATTACAAATATATTATGACAAATTAATATCTAAAATAAAATTAACTGCTTATATATATATATATATATATATATATATATATATATATATATATATATATATATATATATATATTCAAATGATACAACTTTTCGGTTTTCTTATATTCCTATCTATTCATTCATTACGGTCTAATAAACTAATATAATGTGTAATATTTTATGTGTGACCTCAAATTATATTACAAATTATAAATCCACTTACACATGCCAGCCAGCCATTAACCGTCTCCATTCTAGAAAAATGTCGAGTCAAAAATCTAAATATTACTAACAACATACCAAGGAAGCAGATCCTATCACCTTCCTCACTACAAATATGTACATTTCCTACATACAGCCTCTGACCTACATATTACCATCTCACATGCCACAAACTAGCTATTAAAAGAACAATACATTTAAAAACCAATTACTACATCACCTGCAACATGCACATGATGGAAATTCCACCATTAAATAAATAACTCGACTTAAAGTGTTCATTACTCGTTGAAGATCTGGGAAAACGTAACCCCAAACGTAACCCCCATAACGCACACAACTCACTCCTGACCCATTGCCTTCTAAAAACAAAACACAAATACACCAAACGCCACAACCCTTATCTATTTTCACAACAATAAAATGTAAAATACATAAATAGAACCATTTTCTCCCGACGCCGAAGCCACAACAATCCACCATTTGCCTCCCGATCACTACCATCCCCCAAACCCCATCCACTTTACCCTCTGCCCTACGCTCTATTATAACCGTAACCTATTAAATAACACTAATTATACTCAATAACAACTCATACTCATTACAACGTCATTTTTTCTTACCTCTAAGCACTTAATTACCATCCGAAAACACAAGATTTTCCCGGAGACGCCAGTCGTCGCTGGTTATCTGTGTACCATCCACCAAGCCGTGACGTCATTACAGAAACGTTCCCAGAGAAAACTGTGTTCTTATAGCGCTAACTCAACTATAATAGATATATCGTTTTTATTGTCGCAAATGGCTGATAGATGTTGTGGCCTGCCTATACCTGGTGTGGCCCGCCTGCACCGGGTGTGGCCCGCCTACAACTGGTGTGGCCCGCGTACACCAGGTGTGGCCCGCCTACACATGGTGTGGACCGCCTACACCAGATGTGGCCTGCATACACCTGGTGTGGCCCGCCTACACCAGATGTGGCCCGCATACACCTGGTGTGGCCCGCCTACAGCTGGTGTGGCCCGCGTACACCAGGTGTGGCCCGCGTACACCTGGTGTGGCCCGCGTACACCTGGTGTGGCCCGCCTACACCTGGTGTGGCCCGCCTACAACTGGTGTGGCCCGCGTACACCAGGTGTGGCCCACCTACACATGGTTGGACCGCTTACACCAGGTGTGGCCCGCCTACACCAGGTGTGGCCCGCCTACACCTGGTGTGGCCCGCCTACACCAGGTGTGGCCCGCCTACACCTGGTGTGGCCCGCCTACAACTGGTGTGGCCCCGTACACATGGTGTGGCCCGCTACACCTGGTGTGGCCCGCCTACACCTGTGTGCCCGCCTACACCAGTGTGGCCGCCTACACGTGGGCCACGTACACCTGGTGTGGCCCGCCTACACATGGTGTGGACCGCCTACACAGGTGTGGCTACATGTATGGTGGGCTGACCCACTATCATGTTCAACACATTAACTTCGCCATCATTGGTCACACACACACACACCATCATCACAATGTTACCACTCATGTCTCTCCTCATGTTAGCCGAGGTCATGACATCATCATACCTCACATTAAGGTCCCGTCTTCTTAACATCAGCCTCAAAACGAAATGTATTGTCTCACTTTACCTATTGGTATTATATACATATACAGTAAACAAGTACAACGGTAGACACAGTTATCCCTCCTAAATAAAGTCACTGAACAAATAAAACCATCGTGTATGTGTGTGTGTGTGTGTGTT
>NW_027264598.1:0-6747 GCF_036320965.1 Panulirus ornatus | reverse complement strand
CACTATGCAAGTATTCCGCCAATCCTCAGGCACATTACCATGAGTCACACACATTAAATAACATTACCAACCAGTCAACAATACAGTCACCCCCTTTTTTGATAAATTCCACTACAATACCATCCAAACCCGCTGCCTTGCCGACTTTCATCTTCCGCAAAGCTTTTACTACCTCTTCTCTGTTTACCAAATCATTCTCCCTAACCCTCTCACTTTGCACACCACCTTGACCAAAACATCCTATATATGCCACTCTATCATCAGACACATTTAACAAACCTTCAAAATACTCACTCCATCTCCTTCTCACATCACCACTACTTGTTATCACCTACCCATTAGCCCCCTTCACTGATGTTCACATTTGTTCCCTTGTTTTACGCACTTTATTTACCTCTTTCCAAAACATCTTTTTATTCTTCCTAAAATCTAATGATACTCTCACCCCAACTCTCATTTGCCCTATTTTTCACTTCTTGCACCTTTCTCTCGACCTCCTGCCTCTTTCTTTTATACATTTCCCAGTCATTTGCAGTGTTTCTCTGCAAAAATCGTCCAAATGCCTCTCTCTTCTTTTTCACTAAATCTTACTTCTTCATCCCACAACTCACTACCCTTTCTAATCTGCCCACCTCCCACGTTTTTCATGCCACAAGCATCCTTTGCGTAAGCCATCACTGCTTCCCTAAGTACATCCCATTCCTCTCCCACTCCCCTTAAGTCCTTTGTTCTCACCTTTTTCCATTCTGTACTCAGTTTCTCCTGGTACTTCCTCACACAAATCTCCTTCCCAAGCTCACTTACTCTCACCACTCTCTTCACCCCAACATCCTCTCTTTTCTGAAAACTCTACAAATCTTCACCTTCGCCTCCAAAAGATATTGATCAGACATCCCTCCAGTTGCACCTTTCGGCATATATATATATATATATATATATATATATATATATATATATATATATTTTATTCATTTATTTTGCTTTGTCGCTGTCTCCCGCATTAGCAAGGTAGCGCAAGGAAACAGACGAAAGAATGGCCCAACCCACCCACATACACATGTATATACATATACGTCCACACACGCAAATATACATACCTATACATCTCAATGTACACATATATATACACACACAGACATATATATATATACACACGTACATAAATCATACTGTCTGCCTTTATTCATTCCCATCGCCACCTCGCTACACATGGAATAACAACCCGCTCCCCCCTCAGGTGTGCAAGGTAGCGCTAGGAAAGACAACAAAGGCCCCATTCGTTCACACTCAGTCTCTAGCTGTCATGTAATAATGCACCGAAACCAGAGCTCCCTTTCCACATCCAGGCCCCACAGAACTTTCCATGGTTTACCCCAGACGCTTCACATGCCCTGGTTCAATCCATTGACAGCACGTCGACCCCGGTATACCACATCGTTCCAATTCACTCTATTCCTTGCACGCCTTTCACCTTCCTGCATGTTCAGGCTCCGATCACTGAAAATCTTTTTCACTCCATCTTTCCACCTCCAATTTGGTCTCCCACTTCTCCTCGTTCCCTCCACCTCTGACACATATATCCTCTTGGTCAATCTTTCCTCAC
This sequence comes from Panulirus ornatus, assembly GCF_036320965.1. NCBI lineage: Eukaryota > Metazoa > Arthropoda > Malacostraca > Decapoda > Palinuridae > Panulirus > Panulirus ornatus. The sequence goes on along the minus strand of NW_027264598.1, from coordinate 5,144 downwards.
TCATTCTCTCCATGTGACCAAACCATTTCAAAACCGTCTTCTGCTCTCTCAACCACACACTTTTTATTTCCACACATCTCTCTTACCCTTACATTACTTACTTATATATATATATATATATATATATATATATATATATATATATATATATATATATATATATATATATATATCTATATTTATTATACTTTGTCGCTGTCTCCAACGCTAGCGAGGTAGCGCAAGGAAACAGACGAAAGAATGGCCCAACCCACCCACATTCACATGTATATACATACACGTCCACACACGCACATATGTACACATGTACATGATTTATACTGTCTGCCCTTCTTCAATCCCGTCGCCACCCCGCTACACATGAAATAACAACACCATCCCCCCGCATGTGCGCGAGGTAGCTCTAGGAATAGACAACAAAGGCCACATTCGTTCACACTCAGTGAACGAATGTGTTTGTGTGTGTGTGTGTGTGTGTGTGTGTGTGTGTGTGTGTGTGTGTGTGTATGTGTATATATGTAACAATAACAATAATAATAGTAATAATAATAATAATAATAATAGTAATAATAATAATAATAATAATAATAATGATAATAATAATAATATTGTGTGAAAGGAAAAAGTGTAGAGTGAATGTGAATAAGAGCAAGGTTATTAGGTTCAACAGGGTTTAGGAACAAGTTAATTGGGAGGTAAGTTTGAATGGAGAAAAACTGGAGGAAGCGAAGTGTTTTGAATATCTGGGAGTGGACTTAGCAGCTGATGGAACCATGGAAGCGGAAGTGAGTCACAGGGTGGGGGAGGGGGCGAAAGGTCTGGGAGCGTTGAAGAATGTGTGGAAGGCGAGGACGTTATTTTTGCTAGGCGCGGGGTATAAATAGGGTTGTGCGGAGGAAGGTTGGTGTTTTGGAAATGAGATGTTTGAGGACAATATGTGGTGTGAGGTGGTTTGATCGAGTAAGTGATGAATGAGTGAGAGAGATGTGTGGAAATAAAAAGTGTGGTTGAGAGAGCAGAAGAGGGTGTGTTGAAATGGTTTGGACATATGGAGAGAATGAGTGAGGAAAGATTGACAAAGAGGATATATGAGTCAGAGGTGGAGGGAACAAGGAGAAGCGGGAGACCATATTAGAGTTGGAAGGATGGAGTGAACATACAGGAGGGTGAAAGGCGTGCAAGGAATAGAGTGAATTGGAACGATATGGTATACCGGGGTCGACGTGCTGTGAATGGATTAAACCAGGGCATTTGAAGCGCCTGGGGTAATCTATGGAAAGATCTTTGGGGGCTGGATGTGAAAAGGGATCTGTGGTTTCGGTGTATTACACATGACAGACAGAGACTGAGTTTGAACGAAAGTGGCCTTTGTTGTATTTTCCTGGCACTACCTTGCTAGAGGGGATGGGGGAATGTTATTTCCTGTGTGGTGGGGTGGCGACGGAAATGGATGAAGGCAGGAAATATGAATTAGTACATGCGTATATATGTATATGTCTGTGTATATATATGCATGTATACGTTGAAATGTATGCGTATGTATATGTACGTGTATGGGCGTTTATGTATTTATGTGTATATGAGTGGTTGGACCATTCTTCGTCTGTTTCCTTGCGCTATGTCATTGACACGGGAAACAGCGATTATATATATATATATATATATATATATATATATATATATATATATATATATATATATATATATATATATATATGGTTTCAGAAGTGGTAGAGGATGTGTGGATCAGGTGTTTGCTTTGAAGAATGTATGTGAGAAATACTTAGAAAAGCAAATGGATTTGTATGTAGTATTTATGGATCTGGAGAAGGCATATGATAGAGTTGATAGAGATGCTCTGTGGAAGGTATTAAGAATATATGGTGTGGGAGGCAAGTTGTTAGAAGCAGTGAAAAGTTTTTATCGAGGATGTAAGGCATGTGTACGTGTAGGAAGAGAGGAAAGTGATTGGTTCTCAGTGAATGTAGGTTTGCGGCAGGGGTGTGTGATGTCTCCATGGTTGTTTAATTTGTTTATGGATGGGGTTCTTAGGGAGGTGAATGCAAGAGTTTTGGAAAGAGGGGCAAGTATGAAGTCTGTTGGGGATGAGAGAGCTTGGGAAGTGAGTCAGTTGTTGTTCGCTGATGATACAGCGCTGGTGGCTGATTCATGTGAGAAACTGCAGAAGCTGGTGACTGAGTTTGGTAAAGTGTGTGAAAGAAGAAAGTTAAGAGTAAATGTGAATAAGAGCAAGGTTATTAGGTACAGTAGGGTTGAGGGTCAAGTCAATTGGGAGGTGAGTTTGAATGGAGAAAATCTGGAGGAAGTAAAGTGTTTTAGATATCTGGGAGTGGATCTGGCAGCGGATGGAACCATGGAAGCGGAAGTGGATCATAGGGTGGGGGAGGGGGCGAAAATTCTGGGAGCCTTGAAGAATGTGTGGAAGTCGAGAACATTATCTCGGAAAGCAAAAATGGGTATGTTTGAAGGAATAGTGGTTCCAACAATGTTGTATGGTTGCGAGGCGTGAGCTATGGATAGAGTTGTGCGCAGGAGGATGGATGTGCTGGAAATGAGATGTTTGAGGACAATGTGTGGTGTGAGGTGGTTTGATCGAGTAAGTAACGTAAGGGTAAGAGAGATGTGTGGAAATAAAAAGAGCGTGGTTGAGAGAGCAGAAGAGGGTGTTTTGAAATGGTTTGGGCACATGGAGAGAATGAGTGAGGAAAGATTGACCGGGGGGATATATGTGTCGGAGGTGGAGGGAACGAGGAGAGGAGGGAGAACAAATTGGAGGTGGAAGGATGGAGTGAAGGAGATTTTGTGTGATCGGGGCCTGAACATGCGGGAGGGTGAAGGGAGGGCAAGGAATAGAGTGAATTGGAGCGATGTGGTATACCGGGATTGACGTGCTGTCAGTGGATTGAATCGGGGCATGTGAAGCGTCTGGGGTAAACCATGGAAAGCTGTGTAGGTATGTATATTTGCGTGTGTGGACATATGTATATACATGTGTATGGGGGTGGGTTGGGCCATTTCTTTCGTCTGTTTCCTTGCGCTACCTCGCAAACGCGGGAGACAGCGACAAAAAAAAAAGAAAAAATATATATATATATATATGATGTGGATAAGGAGCTGTGGTTTTGATGCATTACACATGACAGCTAGAAACTGATGTGAACGAATGTGGCCTTGTTTGTGTGAAGCAGTGGCTAGTAATGCATTGCTATTTTCTGTGGGGTAGGGTAGCATTACGAATGGATGAAGGCAAGCAGGTATGAATATGCACATGAGTATATAGGTACATGTCTGTGTATGTATATGTATATATGTGTGTATGGGTAAACGTTTATGTATATATATATATCTATGTGTACGTGAGCGGGTAAGCTATTCTTCGTCTTTTTCCCGGCGCTCTCTTGCTGATGCGTGAGACAGGTGAAGATTTGTATGGGTTTTCAGAAAAGAAGAGTGAATGTTGGGGTGAAGAGGGTGGTGAGAGTAAGTGAGCTTGGGAAGGAGACTTGTGTGAGGAAGTACCAGGAGAGACTGAGTACAGAATGGAAAAAGGTGAGAACAATGGAAGTAAGGGGAGTGGGGGAGGAATGGGATGTATTTAGGGAATCAGTGATGGATTGCGCAAAAGATGCTTGTGGCATGAGAAGAGTGGGAGGTGGGTTGATTAGAAAGGGTAGTGAGTAGTGGGATGAAGAAGTAAGAGTATTAGTGAAAGAGAAGAGAGAGGCATTTGGACGATTTTTGCAGGGAAAAAATGAAATTGAGTGGGAGATGTATAAAAGAAAGAGACAGGAGGTCAAGAGAAAGTTGCAAGAGATGAAAAAAAGGGCAAATGAGAGTTGGGGTGAGAGAGTATCATTAAATTTTAGGGAGAATAAAAAGATGTTCTGGAAGGAGGTAAATAAAGTGCGTAAGACAAGGGAGCAAATGGGAACTTCAGTGAAGGGCGCAAATGGGGAGGTGATAACAAGTAGTGGTGATGTGAGAAGGAGATGGAGTGAGTATTTTGAAGGTTTGTTGAATGTGTTTGATGATAGAGTGGCAGATATAGGGTGTTTTGGTCGAGGTGGTGTGCAAAGTGAGAGGGTTAGGGAAAATGATTTGGTAAACAGAGAAGAGGTAGTAAAAGCTTTGCGGAAGATGAAAGCCGGCAAGGCAGCAGGTTTGGATGGTGTTGCAGTGGAATTTATCAAAAAAGGGGGTGACTGTATTGTTCACTGGTTGGTAAGGTTATTTAATGTATGTATGACTTATGGTGAGGTGCCTGAGGATTGGCGGAATGCGTGCATAGTGCCATTGTACAAAGGCAAAGGGGATAAGAGTGAGTGCTCAAATTACAGAGGTATAAGTTTGTTGAGTATTCCTGGTAAATTATATGGGAGGATATTGATTGAGAGGGTGAAGGCATGTACAGAGCATCAGATTGGGGAAGAGCAGTGTGGTTTCAGAAGTGGTAGAGGATGTGTGGATCAGGTGTTTGCTTTGAAGAATGTATGCGAGAAATACTTAGAAAAGCAAATGGATTTGTATGTAGCATTTATGGATCTGGAGAAGGCATATGATAGAGTTGATAGAGATGCTCTGTGGAAGGTATTAAGAATATATGGTGTGGGAGGAAAGTTGTTAGAGGGCAGTGAAAATGTTTTATCGTGGATTGTAAGGCATGTGTACGTTGTAGGAAGAGAGGAAAGTGTTTGGTTTCTCGTTGAAATGTAGGTTTGCGGCAGGGGTGTTTGTAATTCTCCATGGTTGTTCTTTGTTTATGGTTGGGGAGTTGTTTTTTGGTATGTTTTTTTTGCGTTTTTTTGTTTTTTTTTTTTTTTGTTTAGTTGTTTTTTTTTTTTTGTTGTTTTTTTTGTCTTTTTTTTTTGTTTTTTTTTGTTTTTCTTTTTTTTTTTTTTTTTATTTTTTTGTTTGTTGGTTTTTTTTTTGTTTTTTGTTTTTTTTGTTTTGTGTTTTTTTTCTTTTTTTTTTTTACTTCTTTGTTGTTTTTTTTGTTTACTGACGTTGTTTTGTTTTTGTTTTTTTTGTTGGGAGGTGAATAGCAAAAGAGTTTTGGATAAGAGGGGCAAGTATGAAGATCTGTTGGGGGATGAGAGGAGCGTGGGTATAATTTGTAGTGAGGT
>NW_027264596.1:0-7248 GCF_036320965.1 Panulirus ornatus | reverse complement strand
GGAAGACACCTTCCAGTGTTTTGAAAAATGTTGGCAATGTCGTGGGATATGGTGTAGAGTGTTGTCGTCATTTAACCCGATTGAGTCTTTTTTTGGTTTCTTTTGAGTTCCGGGTTCTGTCCAAAATTTTGAGGAGTTTTTAAATTCGGTGTTGTTCTGTTGTGGTGTTTGAGAGTTTTCCCAGTGTCTATTGTGGGCTTCTAGAAGGCTGTTGAGTGGGTGGTTTTGTTGTGATGTGAGGTCCCACCTTATAGGCCCAAACGATGTCTGTTATGCTCAAAGCGTCACGGTTTTGCACGAGAGGGTTGGTTGGTTGGGAAAAAGGAAGAAGGAGTATTTGAGGAAAATAAAGAGTTGGGTGAGGCGTCGCTCCCTGTGTATTGTTTCATTTATGTTCTATTTTGTGTCTGTTGTTTTATTGGGTATTTTCGTAGTTTGTGTGTAAGTGGCCCGTTGGAGAGAGTGTCTTTTTAAAACTCTCCGTCTGTCTTTTTTAGTGGTAGTGTGAGGGTGAGGGACGAGGATAGGGTTGTGAGAGGATGAAGAAAGTAGGGATTTGGGGGAACCCCACATTGGGCCTGGAGACAAGAAAAATTTTGGGATAATTACTGTCTGTTGGAGAAGACAAGGTCAGGTCTGCCTTTTTTTCCTTGGCCAGTGGGAAAAGGTGTGGGGTAAGGACTAGGAAGTAAGACGTTTGTAAGGTATAAAATTTAAAAAGTCAAACCCATGAGATTTTTTTCTGCTGTGGTGGAAAGGGTTTTGTGTTTTGGGCCCTTGAGGTTAGCTAGAAATAGCTGGGATATGTAGTGATTGAATACTTTTTAGAGATCACGGTTGGAATGGTAGTGTTGGGTCGAGGTATGTAGTGTTTAAGATAATGAAGCCCTGTATTGTGTTTCTTAAATGCTAGAAAGTGTTTGGGATTGCCCTGAGGTGGCAGGTATTGTGTTCGATGGGGTTGGTTGAGAAAAGCGATCCTGTGTCTACTGTTGGAGAATGTCGTGTGTAACCCGCCCAAAAAAGGGTTTTTTTTTTTTTGTAAAAAAAAACCGGGGGGGGGGTGGGGGTTTTTTATATCGTGTGTTAAGTTCACAACTTGGGGTCTCTTCCCTTGGGAGAGTGGCAACAGATGACGGCCATTGTGATACCCGGGCCCCACGTTAAAACTGTTAGATTTGTGGGCTTTTTTAGACTTTGGAGTTTATTGGTTTGTGTCTGTTTTCGAGGGAAGGCCGTTGATAATCTTTTGAGATTTTTCACTTGTATCATGTTTTTTAGTCTTGGGTCGGGATATATTGGGGAGGGGTCATTAAGGGGGGGGGGGGAGGGGGAAGAGGGCCCTTTGTCGACAATTTGAAGGAAGGTTAAACCGTTGGTGGGTTGTTGGTGTGTCGGCAAGGTCAGGTGTGGGGTCTCTTGGGGGGTTTTTTAGGCGGGACGGATGGAGGGGGGGGGGGGTTGGTGAGTGGTTGATCGGGGGGGAAACTGTCTTTGTTGGGGGAAATTGGGAGGTTGGGGGGGGGGGGGGTGTTTTTTAGTGGGAGAGAATCGGTATTTGGAAGAGACAGTGGGAAATTTTTGTTTGGGGTTTGGGGGGATTGGGGAAATGGGTTGTGTTAGAGGGTGCGGAGGGGGAAATTGGTTGGGGGGTGACGGGTTTGAGTTGTTGGGGAGGTTGGAGTGTTATGGGGGTCTCTGGGAAAGTTTTCGTTGGGGTTGGGTGGCGGACGAGACAGGGGTCGGGGGGGGATGGTTTTTGGGGGGGGAGCTGAAGGAGTTGGGTTTGGGAGTTCGTACATTGGGTTTGGTTTTTTATGAGAAAAGCACCAAATCGAAAATTCTGATAAATTCCGACTTATTTCCCCGCTCAGAACAACGCTTTTAGGTACCCAGCATTTTTCCTCTTGTAGGTGGGAGGTCTGAAGAATAGTATTTGGGGAATGGGAGAAGCTTGGGTGGCAGGGGGAGGAGAGCAGCAGAAAGAAAACTGTTGTGTAGGGGGGGGTTTGGGGGGAAAGTGATTTTGGACTTTGTGCCTGACGCACTGCGCGGAGTGCCTTCTTTACGTGGGCAAGCCAGATACGCAAGTGATTACCTTTCGGGTTGACACACATCGCTCCCCTGAACCTTGCACTCCGAAAACCATACATTTTCCGGGCGATGACTACGGGTTTTTGGGGGGTTTCCCTTTACATTCTTAATTCATATAAAAATTTCGAATTTGAAAATTGTTGTACGTCGAGATTTTCATCTTTTTTTTCAGGGATTGGTGGCACAGAGTCAGGGGGAAAACGGACCCCCCGGGGGCAGGCGATCGGCCTCGGTCGGGTGGAACATTGATCTTTATTGATCTGGAGTTATTGGGTTTTTTATAGAGTTGAGGGACATTAACGTCATTGTTTTCCCCATTGATGGCTTCAAAATCCCCGAAGGGCTGAGGGACAAGATAGATTTCATAAAACTTTTGTAGCAATAATGTCATCTAGCTTGAAGGGGCAGCGCCCTTTAAAAACATTTAGTAGTTTTTTTTAGCTATTTCATTAGGAGAGGCTTAAAATAGGATTCTATCTAATCCCTATCTTTGTCAAGCAAATCTTAAACTGGTATTGTTCAAAGGGAAATTTGAAAACCCTGGTAGGGGATCTCATGGTCTTAAAGACGATGGAAGGAGTTTTGAAAAGTGGAAGGGGGGGGGACAATCGTTTGAGGGATTTTAGACGTATGTCGGGCGGCATGTTTGGGGGCACAGTGTCCTAGTGCGAGGGAAAAGTGAGTGAGGAGGCTCGACGGTCAAGGTAAGGGGGGGGTAGAGATAGTGTGAGGGTCTCCACCCGTAAAGGGGAGAACAGGGGCCACTCCAGCCTCACTCCTCAGGAAATGAGTTTTCCGAATGGGGTTGGGGGAAACTGGGGGGAGGATTTTCTAAGGCAAACGTCGAGAGATGGATATGGATGATGAAAAAGTGAAAAATAAAGAAGGGATGGAAGATGGGGGTGGAGCAACCCCCGGGGGGGTTGGGGGAAACAGCGAGGGTGGGGGAGGGAAAGCCTGCGGCGTCGACCGTTCGGTCTCCCGCCGGGGGGGGGGCCAGCGGGAAGCAAAAGTTACAATCACTTCTTTTTCTGTTTCTCTTTTGTCTTTGTTTTTCTCTCTTTTTGTCTTCTTCTTTGTCTTTTTCTTTGTGGGATCTGGCGGTTAATTCTCCCCAACCACTGGTTAAAAAAGTGGGCGGACAGAGGGAGCAAGAACCCTTTTCGAATGGCTTTGAAAAAGATATGTATAATAGGAAATCATTCTTATATTTACGGGTCAGATGGACGTAAAAGTAGCAGTTGTTTCCTTCTGTGCCTATTCATCATGTGTTTTTTTGAAATGTGCATTTTTTTTTGTTGTTTTCTATGGAAAAATAGACAACACAGCAAGCTTATCTTATGACACCCATTTATCTTACTTTTTTCCCTAAATACTAGAGATAATTGTAAAAAATTGCCTTTCAACCTTCATCTGGGTCAAAAATACGGCAGGGTGGCGGGGCTTATGGTTTCCTTCAGCCAATAGGGAGGGTTTGGTTTTTTCTAATTTCATAAACGCGCTCGCACCACCGAAAAACGGCATTACCAAATTATGTAAACCCACCCAAAAATACTAGGAATTCATCCTTACAACTTATCAACTATATCAAAAAGCAGCCCTCTCATTTGGGAATCATTGTCAACCAATGGCAAACACGTATTCCTCATTATAGAGGCACCCAGGCCGTTAAAACCCGTTTTCAAACCTCCCGTCTACAAAAAAGGACTTAACGGCCTTCCTTTCCACGCTTCACAACCCCCCCACTACCACCACAAACCACACTCCCTTCTTGTTTTACTTTATTTTTTAAATTTATTTTTTCGCGTATCCCCCGTTAGCGAGGGGGAGCGAAAGGAACACACGAAAGAAGGGCAACCCCCCCACATACACATGTTTTCATATTCCGTGCAGAAAAGCCCATATTTCATAAACCCATGCATTCACTTATACAAACCCTACACATACAATACTTATACACATGTACATACTTCATATTACTGCTTTTATTCATTCTCATTGAAACCCCCCCACATTTATTTACTTTATATATATCTTTTTTTTCTTTATACTTTTCGCATTTTTTGCGTTAGCAAGGTAGCGTTAAGAACAGGGACTAAGCCTTCCGGGAATATCCTCCACCTGGCCACATTCTCTTTTCCTTTTCTCTTGGAAAAAAGATTAAAAAAAAAATAAAAGAAAAAACGATTGAGGGGAGGATTTCCAGCTCCCACTCCCTTCCCTTTTATCGCCTTCTACAACCCCAGGGAATACTTGGGAAGTATTCTTTCTCCCTATCCCAATAAGGGATTATATTAATATATATATATATATATATTTATATCATATATATATATATATATATATATATATTTATATCATATATATATATATATATATATATATATATACTATATTATATATATTTTTATATTTTTATAAACACAAAATGATGGAAACATAATAGGAAATATTTAATCTAATTTTTTTTTTTAAATTTTTTTTTAAATTTTGGGTGTTATTTTTTGGGACTTTTTTAAGATTTTTTTTCTGGTTGCTTCCCGAGCTTTTGAATTAATTATTTGATTTTTTGTTTAGTTGTTTTTTTTGGCTTATTTAGAGGTTTTTTTAAATATATTGGGGTTTACCCTGGTCAACCCATTTCAGACATATCAAAATATTTTGAACATCAATCGTTTTTTCTGTGGTTTAAGGTTTTTTCACATCCTTCATAGTCATCTTGTTTTCATTCATTCATGACGTGTTTATCTTGGTTCAAAGACTATCTTCACTACCATCGTTATAGTTATCTCCATTTTCAATATCATTGCCTCTATCTGGTTTTAAAAGCCATCTTTCACTTCTTCTTGTTCGTAATTCATAATATCTCATATCCACTAGGTATTTTTTGGTCAAACGCAATCCTCACTAATCCTTGTAGATGTCACTTTCCAGCACTGTACTCTATCTTATGAAATCTATCTTTCTACTACAATTCCTCACATTCACTCGTGTTAAAACATCAGTGGCCATTTATTTGTCAAGCCATCTTCACAACATTCCTCATAAATATTCTTACTTTGGACATATCTTGCTTTTCAGGGAAAAGCATTCCGGGTTTTTCCCAAATTATATTAAAATTTTTATATTTTATTTATAAATTTTATATATATATATATATATAAATATATTATATATATATATATATATAATATATATTTTAAATATTATATTTCTGAATGTTAAATTGGTTTTTATCAGGGAACCCCTCTGAAACGTTGAAAACCCTTTTATTTTAAACTAAAATTTTCACCTTACACCCTAAATAGAAAACATAAAACTTCACTATATTTGCTTTACTATATTTAAATTTTAAACAAGGTTTTAACCCCAGGTTACTTTGGGTTTAGCAAAACGTGAGAATATCATCAATGGCCCTCCAGCCCTGGGTTGAAAATTTTCGTTCTGACGTATTTCGAGGGTTTAGTGCGATTTCAGGACCCTTGATTTTTTGGGCTTTCTTGTTTAGTTTTGTGTAACTTCGCCCCGACCCAAACCTCGTCTTCAATGGCTTTCTGTTACTACAAAGGGGGTTACAAAAGGGAAAAGGGTTCCTTTGTTAGTTTCATGAATACCTTCGTTCAAATGAAGGGAAAAGACTTTATTGAGCGGTACCTTATCAGCAGGAAAGAGCTGCTAGCAACGGTATTGAGTTACTGCAAGATTACATAACGAGCCCGTGGCTTCCCCCCCAAATAAAACGTAAACATTGACCGCCATTTGGGTTCCCTCTGGAATCATGTTGTGGACACCATTGATATTTGGACCCGTTGGGAAACGGAACGATACTATTTGTATCATGTGGCTCGATTGGCGCTAGGATCACCACTGAAATGCAAGAAAATGAGAAAGCCGCCCAAACGTATCCTGACGGCGTGCAAGAGAAGATCGAGAGGAATCGGTTTTTGAGATGACGATATCGCTCACCAGTATATTGAAATTTATACCCAAGACTTCCCCTGATCTCCAGACACACCCAGCTCAGAGACCACCGGGCCCCGCTTTCCAGACACAGCAAGTCACAGAGACCACAGCCCCGCTCCCCAGACACAAACGTCACAGAGACAACCAGCCCCGCCCCCAGACACAACAGTCACAGAAGGACCACCAGCCCCTCTTCTCCAGACACAGCCAGACACACAGCCCACAGCCCCTTCCCCCACACAGAGCCACAAGATCCTGATTTGTAGAAGCAATGAATTTCTGATGATTTTTTCTTTCACTGGAGAAGAACTGAATGAGTTCCTTATGACAAGACAAAAGTTAAAAAAAGGAATCTATATAAGGTTCACTTATGGAGTGGATCTTTTGACGGAGCTGTGCTGCCTATAGCACAGCCTACCAAAGGGTGATCTTTGCTGTTGTGCAGTAACTTCATGAGGGGGGAGTCCGGCTACACTCTTCTTACGAGGAAAGATCTTGCACTAATATGATGTTCTCCGTGGCGTCAGGCGTGTAAACCTCCCATCCCCCCCGATAGCTTGGTTACCTTTCCCCTGGTGGTGAGGGGGACTTCATGGATTGGGCAGTGGCAAATCCATGTTGGTTTTTCTGTTCAATCCATGAACGAAAAACCAAGCATCTTGTACGTAATTGTCGTATAAATTCCACTTGGTGTAAAACTGACGCCGAAAGCGGTTGTCTCAACTTTGTCAGAAATGTTTGTGGTCTCGCCTACTGATGCGGGAGTCGGTTTGGCGCTGTTGGTTCATGAGGGGAATACGAAGAAGATGGAACCGTCCAGAAGTAGCTACAGTGAGGCCCAGCAGCTGTCCCTAATACTGTGGAAGGCACTCATGTAGGTGTGCAGTGTGTGGCGCACCAGTACAAGGGAAAAAGGACAACCAAAACAGCATATCTTGATCATCAGGAGGCTATCCAATGCTCAGAGTAGATAAGGACGATTATTGTATGCTTCGTCGAGGGATAAAATCTTAGCGTGAAAACAACATGTAAAATAACTAGTAGTTAGTGGTAGTGAAGTGGACTATTACCGCATTTCTGTGGTCTTAATAGTAAAACGAAACTTTCGTTTTCTCCATCAATTAGAGGTGTTGTAAGACCACCATCCTTAAGGTTGTAAGGTAATGGTAACTTCAAGGCTATGACCTCAGC
>NW_027264595.1:0-4097 GCF_036320965.1 Panulirus ornatus | reverse complement strand
ACTTTGGCACCCCCAAAGGGTATTTTAAGTAAACTTTTAATTAGGGTCTTTCCCTTTAGATACCACTATTCCCCTGTAAAGGCATTTGAAGATGCCAAAGGGGATTTAGATTAATCCATCAATTTTCCTCAAAATATTTGGATGCCTTACCGCAATTCTCTTGACCTTTGGCATCCCCAAAGTGGCATTAAAGTAAGCTTTGCAAATGTTTCTTTCCCTTTTGATGCCTCTATGCCCCTGTAATTGCCTTTGGCGGCTCCAAAGGGGATTTAAAGTAAACCTTTCATTTGTCTTTTTACTTTTGGATGCCACCGAGCAGCTGTATTGGACTTTGGCACCACTAAACGGTCTTTTATATAAAATTTTAATTTACCTCTTTCCCTTCAGATGCCACTACTCCCCTGTAAAGGCCTTTGAAGACGCCAAAGGGGATTTAGATTAATCCTTCAATTTTCCTCTAAGATTTTGGATGCCTCCACGCAATTCCCTTGCACTTTGGCATCCCCAAAGTGGCATTAAGGTAAGCTTTGCAAATGTTTATTTCCCTTTTGGTGCCTCTATGCCCCTGTAATTGCCTTTGGTGGCGCCAAAGGGGATTTAAACTAAAGCTTTAATTTGTCTTTTTATTTTTGGATGCCACCATGCAAAGGTATTGGACTTTGGCACCCCTAAACGGTCTTTTAAGTAAACTTTTAATTTGTCTCTTTCCCTTCAGATGCCACTATTCCCCTGTAAAGGCCTTTGAAGACGCCAAAGGGGAGTTTAGATTAATCCTTCAATTTTCCTCTAAATTTTTCGATGCGTCCATGCAATTCTCTTGCCCTTTGGCATCCCCAAAGTGGCATTAAAGTAAGCTTTCCAAATGTTTCTTTCCCTTTTGATGCCTCTATGCCCCTGTAATTGCCTTTGGCGGCGCCAAAGGGGATTTAAAATAAACCTTTAATTTGTCTTTTTATTTTTGGATGCGACCATGCAACTGTATTGGACTTTGGCACCCCCAAAGGGTATTTTAAGTAACTTTTAAGTAGGGTCTTTCCCTTTAGATGCCACTATTCCCCTGTAAAGGCCTTTGAAGACGCCAAAGGGGATTTAGATTAATCCTTCAATTTTCCTCTAAATTTTTCGATGTCTCCATGCAATTCTCTTGCCCTTTGGCATCCCCAAAGTGGCATTAAAGTAAGCTTTCCGAAATGTTTCTTTCCCTTTTGATGCCTCTGTGCCCCTGTAATTGCCTTTGGCGGCGCCAAAGGGGATTTAAAATAAACCTTTAATTTGTCTTTTTATTTTTGGATGCGACCATGCAAAGGTATTGGACTTTGGCACCCCAAAAGGGTATTTTAAGTAAACTTTTAAGTTGGGTCTTTCCCTTTAGATGCCACTATTCCCCTGTAAAGGCCTTTGAAGACGCCAAAGGGGATTTAGATTAATCCTTCAATTTTCCTCTAAATTTTTGGATGTCTCCACGCAATTCTCTTGCCCTTTGGCATCCCCAAAGTGGTATTAAAGTAAGCTTTCGAAATGTTTCTTTCCCTTTTGATGCCTGTATGCCCCTGTAATTGCCTTTGGCGGCGCCAAAGGGGATTTAAAATAAACCTTTAATTTGTATTTTTATTTTGGATGCCACCATGCAACGGTATTGGACTTTGGCACCCCTAAAGGTCTGTTAAGTAAACTTTTAATTTGGTCTTTCCCTTCAGATGCCACTATTCCCCTGTAAAGGCCTTTGAAGAGGAGCACATGATTTGGATTTGCCCCAAGGTTTAAGTAATTAATAGGTTCCTAGTCCTATTCGAAGGTTGAGACGCAAGGATTAGATTATCTCATTTCTAATTTTTGACCGAATTTGCTGATCCAAGTGGAAAGAACTTTAATGTCTTTTTTGATGCTCTGCCTGTATGCTGGCGCAAGGATAATAATTATTTTTTTTTTTGGATGCACCAGTATTGATTCACCAAGTTTAATAATTTTATTCTTTCCTAGAGCATATCCTTAAGTTGAAGCAAAGGGATTATAATCTCATTTCTAAATTGATTAGCATCCTTGCTTGATCCAGGGTTAAGTAGCTAAGTTTTTCCTTGTGCTTAGCTAATTGCTTTGGCGCAAGGATTAATAACTTTATTTGTTTTTTTTTTGGATGCCCATGCAAGGTATTGGACTTGCCCAAAGTTTAGTATTTTGTTCTTTCTGCATTCCTGTAAAGGCTTTGAGAGCAGGGGATTGTTAATCTTCATTTCCTCTAAATTTCTGTCCGCAATTCCTTGCTTGATCCAGTGGTAGTAGCTTCATGTTTCTTTCTTATGTTTGCCTGTATCCTTGGGGCCAGGATTTAAAACTTTATTTTTATTTTGAGCAGAGTATTGGATTTGCACCAAGGGTTTTATAATTTATAGTCTTCCTAATGCATATTCCTGAAAGCCTTAGCAAGGATTGTTAATCTTTTTCTCTAATTTTGATTCACGCATCTTGCCTGCCCAGTGGATTAGTAGCTTTCATGTTCTTCTTGTTATGTGTAATTGCTTGGGCCAGGGGATTAATTAACTTTAATTATTTTATTGGATGCACCAGAAAGTATGGCTTTGGACCTAAAGTTTAAGAAATTTTAATTTGTTTTTCCTTAGAGCAATCCTTAAGCCTTGAAGACGCCAAGGGGATAGATACTTCAATTTCCTAAATTTGATGTCCAGCATTCTTGCCCTGATCCAAGCTTAATAATTCAATGTTCTTCCTTTGATGCTCTATGCCTGAATTGCCTTGGGCAAGGGATTTAATACTTTATTTGTTTTTTTTTTGGATACCTGCCTTATGATTTGGCCCCAAGGTATTTTAAGTAATTTAAGTAGGTCTTCCCTTAGATCATATCTGTAAAGCTAAGGCCGGGATTTAGTTAATCTTCAATTTCCTCAAATTTGGAGTCCGCATTCTCTGCTTGCATCCAGTGGATAAAGAAGCTTAATGTTTTTCTTTTAGTTATCTGTAATTGCCTTTGCGCCAAGGATTAATAACTATTTGTTTTTTTTGGATGCCACGCATATTGGATTGCACCTAGCTTAGTAATTTAATTTTCTTTTCCCGGCATATTCGTAAGCCTGAGACCAAGGATAGATTATCTCAATTTCCTCTAATTTCGATGTCCATGATTCTCTTCTTGATCCAAGTGATAATACTTCCAATGTCTTCTTAGCCATCCTATTGCCTGCGGCGCAAGGATTTAAAAAAACCTTTATTTTTATTTTGAGCAATGCATTTGGACTTGGCACCAAGGGTATTAATAATTTAAGTAGGGTTTTTAGTGCGCAAAGGAGTTTAGACCAAAGGCGATATTTTCCTCAATTTTTCATGTTTAGGCATTCTCTCCATTCTCTTCCCTTGCTCCAAAGTGGAAAATAACTTCAATTTTCTTTCCCTTTTCATGCTTTCACTTTTGTTGCGCGCTAAGGGATTTAAATTCCTTTGTTGTCTTCATTTGGGCATTCAAATATGAACTTTCACCTAGTCTTTTAATATTTGTACATGCCTTTCTGATTGCGCATCCCCTAAAGGCTTTAAGAAGGGATTTATAGTCTTTCCTTTAAGTTTTCCACTAATTTTCGATAGGCCTTGAATTCTCAAAGGATCTAATCATTAATTTCCAAATTTTTTCTTTGACGCATCTTGCCTTTTGGCCTTAAGTGGTGAAAGTAGTTTGAAATGACTTTTTGTGTTTTTATTTTTGTGCACCCCTGTAATTGCTTTGGCGCGCCAAAGGTGATTTAAAATTAATTTCTTTCCTTTGATTCCATTATTTTTGGATGCACCAAGCAAGTATTGGATTTGGACCTACCCTAAAGGTTGTTAAGTAACATTTAATTGCTCTTCCTTCGATGCCACATTCCCGTAAAGGCCTTTGAAGACCCAGGGGTTAGATAACCAATTTCTTAATTTTTGTCTGCATTCTCTTTGCACCCAAGGATTATTTCAATGTTTTTCTTTGCTTATGCCCTGTAATTGCCTTTGGGGGCCAAAGGATTAAATAACTTTATTGTTTTTATTTTTGGTCCATGAACTTTTGGCTTCCCAAGGATTTTAAGTATTGTGGGTTCCCTTTGTCTTTCCCTTGA
>NW_027264594.1:5000-13640 GCF_036320965.1 Panulirus ornatus | reverse complement strand
CCCGCGCGCGATCATATCGGATGATACGTGCGTGCATGCGTGGCGTATGGTGCGTGCGTGCGTTTCGCTCTCGCGTGCGTGCATGCGTGGTGGGCGAGGGAGGGAGGGAGGGAGGGAGGTGTGTATGTGTGTGCGTGGGTGCGTGACGTGGGCGCCAGGCAGGGTTGGCTGCCCGCCGCTAAGCCGTGTCAACGATGCATTAGTCTTATTTTACGGGACACTTCACCCTGTCTTTACCTGCCTCAGCTGGATGCGCCCAGGGAAAGAGTTAGCGGGGAGAGCAGGGCTGGGGGAGAGCTGGGGAGAGGAGGGCTGGGAGAGAGCTGGGGGAGAGGAGGGCTGGGGGAGAAAGCTGGGGTAAGGAGGGCTGGGGTAAAGAAGATCCGTTGAATCTGGAAGGAACAGACTGTTTTATATATATATATATATATATATATATATATATATATATATATATATATATATATATATATATATATATATATATATATATATATATATATATATATATATATGGATGGTATTGCAGAGGAATTTATTAAAAAAAGGGGGTGACTGTATTATTGACTGGTTGGTAAGGTTATTTAATGTATGTATGACTCATGGTGAGGTGCCTGAGGATTGGCGGAATGCGTGCATAGTGCCATTGTACAAAGGCAAAGGGGATAAGAGTGAGTGCTCAAATTACAGAGGTATAAGTTTGTTGAGTATTCCTGGTAAATTATATGGGAGGGTATTGATTGAGAGGGTGAAGGCATGTACAGAGCATCAGATTGGGGAAGAGCAGTGTGGTTTCAGAAGTGGTAGAGGATGTGTGGATCAGGTGTTTGCTTTGAAGAATGTATGTGAGAAATACATAGAAAAGCAAATGGATTTGTATGTAGCATTTATGGATCTGGAGAAGGCATATGATAGAGTTGATAGAGATGCTCTGTGGAAGGTATTAAGAATATATGGTGTAGGAGGCAAGTTGTTAGAAGCAGTGAAAAGTTTTTATCGAGGATGTAAAGCATGTGTACGTGTAGGAAGAGAGGAAAGTCATTGGTTCTCAGTGAATGTAGGTTTGCGGCAGGGGTGTGTGATGTCTCCATGGCTATTTAATTTGTTTATGGATGGGGTTGTTAGGGAGGTGAATGCAAGAGTTTTGGAAAGAGGGGCAAGTATGAAGTCTGTTGGGGATGAGAGAGCTTGGGAAGTGAGTCAGTTGTTGTTCGCTGATGATACAGCGCTGGTGGCTGATTCATGTGAGAAACTGCAGAAGCTGGTGACTGAGTTTGGTAAAGTGTGTGAAAGAAGAAAGTTGAGAGTAAATGCGAATAAGAGCAAGGTTATTAGGTACAGTAGGGTTGAGGGTCAAGTCAATTGGGAGGTAAGTTTGAATGGAGAAAAACTGGAGGAAGTAAAGTGTTTTAGATATCTGGGAGTGGATCTGGCAGCGGATGGAACCATGGAAGCGGAAGTGAATCATAGGGTGGGGGAGGGGGCGAAAATTCTGGGAGCCTTGAAGAATGTGTGGAAGTCGAGAACATTATCTCGGAAAGCAAAAATGGGTATGTTTGAAGAAATAGTGGTTCCAACAATGTTGTATGGTTGCGAGGCGTGGGCTATGGATAGAGTTGTGCGCAGGAGGGTGGATGTGCTGAAAATGAGATGTTTGAGGACAATATGTGGTGTGAGGTGGTTTGATCGAGTAAGTAATGTAAGGGTAAGAGAGATGTGTGGAAATAAAAAGAGCGTGGTTGAGAGAGCAGAAGAAGGTGTTTTGAAATGGTTTGGGCACATGGAGAGAATGAGTGAGGAAAGTTTGACCAAGAGGATATATGTGTCGGAGGTGGAGGGAACGAGAAGTGGGAGACCAAATTGGAGGTGGAAAGATGGAGTGAAAAGGATTTTGTGTGATCGGGGCCTGAACATGCAGGAGGGTGAAAGGAGGGCAAGGAATAGAGTGAATTGGATCGATGTGGTATACCGGGGTTGACGTGCTGTCAGTGGATTGAATCAGGGCATGTGAAGCGTCTGGGGTAAACCATGGAAAGTTGTGTGGGGCCTGGATGTGGAAAGGGAGCTGTGGTTTCGGGCATTATTGCATGACAGCTAGAGACTGAGTGTGAACGAATGGGGCCTTTGTTGTCTTTTCCTGGTGCTACCTCGCACACATGAGGGGGGAGGGGGATGGCATTCCATGTGTGGCGAGGTGGCGATGGGAATGAATAAAGGCAGACAGTGTGAATTGTGTGCATGGGTATATATGTATATGTCTGTGTGTGTATATATATGTGTACATTGAGATGTATAGGTATGTATATTTGCGTGTGTGGACGTGTATGTATATACATTGTGTATGGGGGTGGGTTGGGCCATTTCTTTCGTCTGTTTCCTTGCGCTACCTCGCAAACGCGGGAGACAGCGACAAAGCAAAATAATAATAAAAAATAATATATATATATATATATATATATATATATATATATATATATATATATATATATATATATATGTATATATATATATGTATATATATATTTCTTTCTTTTAAACTATTCGCCATTTCCCGCGTTAGCGAGGTAGCGCTAAGAAGAGAGGACTGGGCCTTTTTTGGAATATCCTCAACTGGCCCCCTCTGTTCCTTCTTTTGGAAAAAAAAAAAAAAAAAAAAAAAAAAAAAAACGAGAGGGGAGGATTTCCAGCCACCCGCTCCCTTCCCTTTTAGTCGCCTTCTACGACACGCAGGGAATACGTGGGAAGTATTCTTTCTCCCCTATCCCCAGGGATATATATATATATATATATATATATATATATATATATATATATATATATATATATATATATATATATATATATATATATATATATATATATATATATATATATATATATATATATATATATATATATATATATATATTATATCATATCTGTTATACGTACGAGCTGTACTTACTGATTAGTAATATCCTTGAAGACATCTTGACGCTGTACCCAACACGCGTCATGCCCTGAGCTATGTAAACATCTGATGTAATCATGTCCACTACAACCATGTTCCATAACTACATGTCCCGTGTGTAATGACCCTTAACCTGCTTTGTATCACTGCCAGTGTTCACAACATGCTCACTACCAGTACGTTCTGTAACAACGTAACCCATGTGTCATGTATCTCCGAGCTGTAACATTACTACAGGTGTTAACAACTGTGTCCTTCACATATGTGTTACGTGTATATTGTACCTGCCAGACGTGTCTCCATCTGTATATATGTATGGCTCACGTTATACTTATTCTATATTACACAAATGTTGCTCCTTATGTAACCGTCTGTATTCCTAGCTCTCCTGTAATTATGTATCGTGGATCTGATGTAACCCAGACCTCCTCCTCCTCCTACCCTCCTCCTCTGACGGGAAGGGAACACAGCGGCTCCCAGGGCCCCACTCGGGCCCGCCTGTCACCCTCCTACACTCACATCCAGTACCCAGTGTACAGTACCCAGTGTACAGTACCCAGTGTCCAGTGCCCAGTGTCCAGTACCCAGTGTACAGTACCCAGTGTCCAGTACCCAGTGTCCAGTACCCAGTGTACAGTACCCAGTGTCCAGTACCCAGTGTCCAGTACCCAGTGTACAGTACCCAGTGTCCAGTACCCAGTGTACAGTACCCAGTGTACACTTCATACTGGCCCCCGCCTGCCCCAGGCCCTCATCCAGGCTAGCACTGAAATGATATTCCTTTGTATAATTAAGCAAACAACGATATCAAGACTAAAAAACTATAAGAAAAAAAAAAAAGGAAAATTAAGAAGGAACAAGGTAGGGGGCCTCAAAGGCTTAGTCCCATGTTGTTAACGCTACCTCGCTAACGCGGGAAATGGCGAGTAGTATGGGAAAAAATGGAGTAATAATAATGGTAATGATTAATAATAATGATGATAATGATAACAATAATAATGATAATAATAATAATAATAATAATAATAATAATAATAATAATAATAATGATAATGATAATAATAATGATAATAATAATGATAATGATAATAATGATTATAATAATGATAATGATGATAATGATAATCATAATGATAATAATAATAATGATAATAATAATAATAATAGTGATGATAATGATGATACTAATGATAATGATAATAATAATAATGATGATTATGATAATAATAATAATAATAATAATGATAATAATAATAATGATAATAATGATAATAATAATGATAATAATAATAATGATAATAATAATGATAATAATAATAATTATGATAATAATGATAATAATAATGATAATAATAATAATAATATGGTAAATTATATGGGAGGGTATTGATTGAGAGGGTGAAGGCATGTACAGAGCATCAGACTGGGGAAGAGCAGTGTGGTTTCAGAAGTGGTAGAGGATGTGTGGATCAGGTGTTTGCTTTGAAGAATGTATGTGAGAAATACTTAGAAAAGCAAATGGATTTGTATGTAGCATTTATGGATCTGGCGAAGGCATATGATAGAGTTGATAGAGATGCTCTGCGGAAAGTATTAAGAATATATGGTGTTGGAGGCAAGTTGTTAGAAGCAGTGAAAAGTTTTTATCGAGGATGTAAGGCATGTGTACGTGTAGGAAGAGAGGAAAGTGATTGGTTCTCAGTGAATGTAGGTTTGCGGCAGGTGTGTGTGATGTCTCCATGGTTGTTTAATTTGTTTATGGATGGGGTTGTTAGGGAGGTGAATGCAAGAGTTTTGGAAAGTTGGAAGTCTGTTGGGGATGAGAGAGCTTGGGAAGTGAGTCAGTTGTTGTTCGCTGATGATACAGCGCTGGTGGCTGATTCATGTGAGAAACTGCAGAAGCTGGTGACTGAGTTTGGTAAAGTGTGTGAAAAAAGAAAGTTAGGAGTAAATGTGAATAAGAGCAAGGTTATTAGGTACAGTAGGGTGGACGGTCAAGTCAATTGGGAGGTGAGTTTGAATGGAGAAAAACTGGAGGAAGTGAAGTGTTTTAGATATCTGGGAGTGGATCTGGCAGCGGATGGAACCATGGAAGCGAAAGTGGATCATAGGGTGGGGGAGGGGGCGGAAATTCTGGGAGCCTTGAAGAATGTGTGGAAGTCGAGAACATTATCTCGGAAAGCAAAAATGGGTATGTTTGAAGGAATAGTGGTTCCAACAATGTTGTATGGTTGCGAGGCGTGGGCTATGGATAGAGTTGTGCGCAGGAGGATGGATGTGCTGGAAATGATATGTTTGAGGACAATGTGTGGTGTGAGGTGGTTTGATCGAGTAAGTAACGTAAGGGTAAGAGAGATGTGTGGAAATAAAAAGAGCGTGGTTGAGAGAGCAGAAGAGGGTGTTTTGAAATGGTTTGGGCACATGGAGAGAATGAGTGAGGAAAGATTGACCAAGAGGATATATGTGTCTGAGGTGGAGGGAACGAGGAGAAGAGGGAGACCAAATTGGAGGTGGAAAGATGGAGTGAAAAAGATTTTGTGTGATCGGGGCCTGAACATGCAGGAGGGCGAAAGGAGGGCAAGGAATAGAGTGAATTGGAGCGATGTGGTATACCGGGGTTGACGTGCTGTCAGTGGATTGAATCAAGGCATGTGAAGCGTCTGGGGTAAACCATGGAAAGCTGTGTAGGTATGTATATTTGCGTGTGTGGACGTATGTATATACATGTGTATGGGGGTGGGTTGGGCCATTTCTTTCGTCTGTTTCCTTGCGCTACCTCGCAAACGCGGGAGACAGCGACAAAGCAAAAAAAAAAAAAAGATAATAATAATAATAATGATAATAATGATAGTAATAATAATAATAATGATAGTGATAATGATAATAATGATAATAATAATGATAATAATGATAATAATAATAATAATAATAATAATAGTAATGATAAGGAGAAGAAGAAGAAGAAGAAGAAGAAAAAGATAATCAATGATGATGATGATAATGATAATGGTAATAACAATGATATATTGACTAACTGAAGAATTTTCATTGTTTCTTAATTCTTCTAGTCTGAGAAACAGTCGTGATGAACACACACAGTTAGATGTGTAGGTGTGACGTAAGAACCACGCTCAGCAGGAGGCACAACACTGGCTAGGTATACGTGTCTGTGTCTGGCTAGGATTCGTGGCTAGGTCATCACGGACCACGGCTATGCCACAGCCTCAGCGAAAAACGAACTATATTTTCAAGTATGTATTCTTAAAACACTTTTGTGTACATCTATTATGTTGGTTATGCCTTGATGAGTCTAATTAGCTGTTGATTACCAATAAATCCAGGATCATCAACAGTTCGTTTCATATTTCTATTTGGGTATTAAGATGTCTCCATGTTGTGGTACACGACCATAACATGATATTTACGATAAACAAAAACTTATATTCCTCAGGCACAGCTTAACGAGTCGTTAGACCCTCTCAACGTTAGACCCTCTCAACGTTAGACCCTCTCAACGTTAGACCCTCTCAACGTTAGACCCTCTCAACGTTAGACCCTCTCAAGTAGAACTCAAGTAGACCCTCTCAAGTAGAACTTTTCTCTGTCCTCGCCGTCTGGTTCCGGCCATCTCGTCCGTCCTCGCCGTCTGGTTCCGGCCATCTCGTCTGTCCTCGTCGTCTGGTTCTGGCCATCTCGTCCGTCCTCGCCATCTGGTTCTGGCCATCTCGTCCGTCCTCGCCGTCTGGTTCTGGCCATCTCGTCTGTCCTCGCCGTCTGGTTCTGGCCATCTCGTCCGTCCTCGCCGTCTGGTTCTGGCCATCTCGTCTGTCCTCGCCGTCTGGTTGTGGCCATCTCGTCCGTCCTCGCCGTCTGGTTCTGGCCATCTCGTCCGTCCTCGCCGTCTGGTTCTGGCCATCTCGTCCGTCCTCGCCGTCTGGTTCTGGCCATCTCGTCCGTCCTCGCCGTCTGGTTCTGGCCATCTCGTCTGTCCTCGTCGTCTGGTTCTGGCCATCTCGTCTGTCCTCGCCGTCTGGTTCTGGCCATCTCGTCTGTCCTCGCCGTCTGGTTCTGGCCATCTCGTCCGTCCTCGCCGTCTGGTTCTGGCCATCTCGTCTGTCCTCGTCGTCTGGTTGTGGCCATCTCGTCCGTCCTCGTCGTCTGGTTCTGGCCATCTCGTCTGTCCTCGGCGTCTGGTTCTGGCCATCTCGTCTGTCCTCGTCGTCTGGTTCTGGCCATCTCGTCTGTCCTCGTCGTCTGGTTCTGGCCATCTCGTCTGTCCTCGCTGTCTGGTTCTGGCCATCTCGTCCGTCCTCGCCGTCTGGTTCCGACCATCTCGTCTGTCCTCACTGTCTGGTTCTGGCCATCTCGTCTGTCCTCGCCGTCTGGTTGTGGCCATCTCGTCCGTCCTCGCCGTCTGGTTCTGGCCATCTCGTCCGTCCTCGCCGTCTGGTTCTGGTCATCTCGTCCGTCCTCGCCGTCTGGTTCTGGCCATCTCGTCCGTCCTCGCCGTCTGGTTCTGGCCATCTCGTCCGTCCTCGCTGTCTGGTTCTGGCCATCTAGTCCGTCCTCGCCGTCTGGTTCTGGCCATCTCGTCCGTCCTCGACGTCTGGTTCTGGCCATCTCGTCCGTCCTCGCCGTCTGGTTCTGGCCATCTCGTCCGTCCTCGCCGTCTGGTTCTGGCCATCTCGTCCGTCCTCGACGTCTGGTTCTGGCCATCTCGTCAGTCCTCGACGTCTGGTTCTGGCCATCTCGTCTGTCCTCGCCGTCTGGTTCTGGCCATCGCGGACAAAAGAGAAAGAAAGAAATTAATAAGAGTTCCTCAAGTGTCTGCAGGTCTGACACTTGAAGGTAAAGAGAAGGGTCAAGGAAAGAAGGAAAAGTGAAGGAAGTAGGAGAATTCCACAGCTCCGGTGTTTGAGGAAAGAATTGTCATAACGGTCCAGGTGTGGCCAGTCTCCACACAAAAACTATAGGAAGCAGCAGCCAGATGTGTGCCACAGGTCCAAACCCTGGAGGTATGGACACACAAAGACAGCACGAGAGATCAGCGACAGAAATAATTACCTGTAGAACAGGGAGAGGTGAGCAACATGTCAGCAGACTAAGGGGAATAGCTGGGTAGAGGTGATGCCTGGAGAATTGACGAGATGGAACCTTTTTGATTCCACGAGAATTCACGAGACGGAACCCTTCTGATTCCACGAGAATTTACGAGACGGAACCCTTTTTAATTCCACTCAAGCTAACAGGGAGATGATTGGGTTGTATATCAGTGGATAGGAAATTGATCAACTGTCCGTAAACAAAGAATAGTAATTAACGGTCAAGTCTCAGTATGGTTAGACGTAACAAGTGGTGTGCCACAGGGATCAGTCTTGGGACCGATCCTCTTTCTCATATATATTATCTATTTTGATAATTTGTTGCATATTATAAGATATCTATATTAGCAAATGATTCTACTAAACTGAGAAATAAATGTACAAATGAACATGAACGTGTGCAGCTTGTAACGTACATAGACAAACTGCTCACAGGTGGTAAATGAGTTTTAAGATAGATGATGCAAAGCTGTACATATCGATAGTAAAAACGAAAAGACATGTTATCTTATGAATTCTTTTGAACTGCAAACAGGTAAATGAGAAAAAAACAACACTCGGCTGTAATATTCTCTTGTAACTTAAAAT
>NW_027264592.1:0-16451 GCF_036320965.1 Panulirus ornatus | reverse complement strand
TATTTTTAAACATATGGTTTTTTAAAAGGTAAATTTTTTAAATTTGGGAATGACCCAATTACCCTTAACAGTAAATTTAAAGTGTCAAAAAGCATTTTTTTTTATACATCCAGTTCCACGACAAGGCCTCAGTCACAAAAACCACTTTGACCGCTCTACCAGCGGCTTGAACTGTCATTTTCCCAAAACATATCTTAAAGTATGTCTCTGTGAAACTAATTAACACTTTTTTCTACTATGGTCTTTCCGTATTAAGGGTTGAGTTTTATTCTTTCACGGGGGTTTTTTTTTTTTTTCATTTCTAGAATTTTGCAAAATTTTGGGAAGCGATGATGAATTGATTTTTTCCCAAAAAACCCGGGGTTTGATTTATTGGGGTTTTCTTTTTTTTCCCCACCCTGGGGGGGGTGGCGGGGAAAGAAGAATCAGTTTGCTCAAACACTGTAGTGGAAATCGACGAAAATGTTTGTTGTTTTTTAATGACTTTTAACTTTAGTTTTTATAATAACGCGTTCATGATTTTCTGTGAATACTTAAAAAAGGTTTATTTTTTTATTTTAACTCATAATATTTAAATGTATAGAAAAAAATAAAAATAAAAAATTTTAAAGGGGTAAAAATTTTTAAAGATAAAAACTCATTTTTTACTATTAGAAACAAAAATTTTCTTTAACCTTTATTTTGGGTTTATAAAAAATTTGTTTAGTTTTTCCCAAATTTCAATTTCCAGGTGTTAGACCTTTTTTGGGAAAAAGCTGTTATTTTTAAATTGTCAATAGATTGTGACAATCTTTTCTTGGGGCCCTTTTTTTCCCCAATTGGGAAAAAGATAGTTACACAATACTTTTTAAACCTCTTAAAATATTTGGGCGTTTTTTCCTCGTTTGAACACTGGTAGGGGGGATGTGATCCCCGGGAAATGTCCTTATTCTTTTTTTTTCTGCTTTTAAAACAGAAATGTGAAAAGTATTCCCCTTTTTGTGTTATTAGCCTCTTAAAACAGTAAAGGGGCCCAAATTAAAAACAGGGGAATGTATGTGGTTTAGGATTTTACAAAACACCTTAAAGGTGTTAAATTTAATTTTCGGGTTGGGTTGGATTTTAGTTTTTTCTGAGGCTTTAAAAATGACCTTTGGCGTCGTCAGGTTTGCCCCAAATAAGCAACCAAACTGCTACAAACCCCTTTGTGACATATAAAATGAAATCATGTTCAGGTGTGAATGTTTCCCTTACATGATTTGTGATACATCGTTTTACAAACCAAATCCACCCCCTAGAAATCCCTCAGAATACACGGGGGGATAAATTTCAAATTTTTCCTGGACGGGTGTGAGATCCAATCAACAGGCAGCGTGCTTAGGTTTCGAAATGGCTCAAATTTGGGGAGCGGGGGGCACACACACCTCTGTAAATTGTCCACCTGTGTCAAGAAACTGTGTTACTATAGTGGAAGCTTTGTACATCAATTATATAAGCTGAGAAAGAACGAAAGTGAGTGTAGGTGGGACACAGAATTATGTCGTAACACCTAAACTCTCAACCGTGTTGAATTTGTTATGGGTGTGTGTGATAGTGGACCTTGAAGTTGGACTGAATCTTAATGACCTCCTGGCAGTTGATAGGCCTTGAGTATCACCCTGCTGGCGTCTTTGCTCTCAACAACATCATAACTCACAGCATCACAAGGCTCGCATGAGTCGCTCTTGTTTCTGTCACCGCATTATGCCGGCAATCCTCGCTTTGCGGTATCCGTTTATGGCTGTGTCTTTCTTAACTGCGGGCGCCCCCAATCAGGATCTTTTAAGGGATTCTGCAGTCAAATCTGGTTTGAATTGGAGTTTAGACGTCTGAGTCTGACCCGTGTTATTGGTTTCGTACCGGAGATCTTGCGTTTGCAAATACTTGTTTTTTACGAGGGACCCCAGCCTCCCCCATCTCACGGCCATTGCCGCCAATGTAAAATTTGCCTTATAGTCAGTATTTCTGCATAACTGATCTTGTATCTGGATTTTAAGTGCTCACTTTCGCAATAGATGCTCTTCCTTGCCACTAAATATCGAACAGGGGGACAGTACAGCGCTGCTCTTGCACTGATAAACCGTTATCAGGGTACAATTTCCGACACAGGTTCGGGAATGTGAGCTCGAGGGTGACTTTAAAAATTAATGCACACACACACACACACACGTAATTTATATGTATATTTATATGTATATATATTTCATATATATATATTATATATATATATATATATATATACTAATATATATATTTTTATATATATTTACATTTTTTTTTTTTTTTTTTTTTTTTTTTTTTTTTTTTTATAATTTGTCGCTTTCTCCCGCTGTTGCGAGGTAACAGCGCTAAGGAATCCAGACGAAAGAAATGGCCCAACCCCCCCCGCCCCAGTACACAATGTACAATACACACGTCCACACACGCAGATATACATACCTACACAGCTTTCCATGGTTTTTTCCCCAGACGCTTCACGTGCCTTGCTTCAATCCATGACAGCACGTCAACCCTGTATACCACCTGTCTCCTGTTCACTTATTTCTTGCCCTCCTTGCACCCTCCTGCATGTTCAGCCCCGATCACATCAAATCTTTTTCAACTCCATCTTTCCACCTCAATTTTGGTCTCCCTTCTTCTCCTCGTTCCCTCCACCTCCGGACACTTATATCTCTTGGTCAATCGTCTTCATCACTCATTCTCTCCTCATGTGCCCAAACCTTCAAAACCACCCTTCTTTGCTCTCACTCAACGCGCTTCTTTTTATTTCCACATCTCATCTCTTTTACCCTACGTTATTACTCGATCCAAACCACCTCACACTCCAACATTGTCCTCAAACAGTTCATTTCCTGCACATCATCGCTCCTGCGCACATCTCTATCCATAGCCCACGTTCGCAACCTTTCTGCATTGTTGGAACCACTTTCCCTCAAACATACCCAGTTTTTGCGTTCCGAGTAATTTCTCGAATTCCACACATTTTTTCAAGGTCCAAAACTTTTCGCCCCTCCCCCACCCTAGGATCCACTTCCGCTTCCTTGGTTCCATCGCAGAGACAGATCCTTACTCCAGAGAATCTTAAAGAACACTTCATCTTTCCTCCAGTTTTTCTCCATTCAAAGAAATCACTCCCCTATTGACTTGAACCCTCCACCCCTACTGTTACCTAATTAAACCTTGCTCTTATTCACATTTACTCTTCAACTTTCTTTTCACACACTTTACCAAACTCTGTCACCAGCTTCTGCGTTTCTCACATGAATTCAGCACATCCAGCGCTGTATCATCAGCGAACAACACAATTGACTCACTTCACCAAGCTCTCTCATCCCCAAGCAGAATATCATACTTGCCCCTCTTTTCAGGACTCTTGATTTACCCTCCCTTTACAAACCCCTTCCATGAACAAAAGTAAACAACATGGAGACATCACACCCCCTGCCGCAAACTACTTCACTGAGAACCATTCAACTGTCCTCTCTTCCTACACGTACTCATGACTTACTTCCTCGTATAAAAACTTTTTCACTGCTTCTAACAAACTTGCATCCCACACCATTATTCTTAAATACCTTCCACAGAGCTTCTCTATCAACTCTATCATATGCCTTCTCAGAACCTTAAATGCTTACATACAAATCCATTTGCTTTTCTAAGTATTTCTCCATACATTCTTCCATAAGCAAACAAACTGGATCCACACATCCTCTCACTTCTGAATACCGCACTGCTCTTCCCCAATCAGATGCTCGTGTTACATGCCTTCACCCTCTTCAATCATACCCTCCCATTTAATGTTTCACTGAAATAATCAACAAACTTATACCTCTTTTATATTAGAGGATGCACTCATCACTCTTTTTCCCCCTTTGCCTATTGTTACAAATGGCACTATGCCAGCATTCCGCCCAATAGCCAGGCACCTTCACATGAGTCATACATACATTTAAATAACCTTACCAACTATCAGTCTACAATTCGTCCACCCCCTATCTAATAAACTTCCACTGCAATACCATCCAAACCTGCACTTGCCTTGCCGGCTTTTCATCTTCCGCAAGCTTTTACACCTCTTCTCTGATTTACCAATCCTTTTCCTCTAACCCTCTCACTTTGCACACCACTCGACCAAAACACAACAACCTATATCTGCACTCTGTCAAGTCAGACACATTCAAGCAAGACCTTCATAAATACTCATTCCAATCTCCTTCTCACTTATATATATATATATTTTTATATTATTTTAAAATCATATATATATATAATCATGGGGATAGGGGATTAGAATACTTCCCAGTATTCCCTGCGTATGTCGATAGAAGGCGACTAAAAGGGGGGGGAGCGGGGGCTGGAAATCCTCCCCTCTCGTTGTTTTTTTTTTTATTTTTCCAAAAGAAGAACAGAGTGGGCCAGGGGTGCGAGGATATTCCAAAAAAGGCCAGTCCTCTGTTTTTATTGCTACCATAGCTTAACGCGGGAAATGGAAAATAGTTAAAAGAAAAAGAAAGAAAAAAAAAAAAAATATTATATAATATTATATATATATATATATTATATATTATATATATATATATATATATATGTATGTATACCTATACCATTGATGATTGCCTATCTTACATAGTGTTTCTTTGGTCTCGTGTACCCTACATAGGTAAGTATTCATCCTGATTCTTCTTGGCTTCGGCCCGGGGATTTTTATCAACCGGTTGATGACGCTAATGTAATAGATCTCCCATACCTTGCCCATCGGTAGATTGACCAATAGATTGGTTTCCATACACTCAAAATCAGACCATTAGCAATCTGAACATAATCAGTTACTATTTAGAAAACAAAGGTCAAATTCTTGCTGTTCTCTTTGCGTAAGTGGAGGAACATTTGTTTTTCTAATCGTGCAAATTATTTCAAAAGAGCAACAGACCCGACTGGGTCTTAAGAATCTGTGACACTGGGAAGAGATCACGAAAACTCATGGAATGGTGTCGTGAGAGTTAGAAAGATATAATGCTTGATTCATGAGAAAAATTCCTGTTATCCTTTATTTGTTGTTTTAAGGGGCACAAATAAGTCAGGCGTAGGGATTTGAATCGAGATTATGCCCCACTACGTCTGTTAAGTCACTCAAACGGTTTTGCTTCTTTCATCTACTTTGATTTGTGGATGGTCCGTTCCGTATCGCTATGACCCTGTATCAGAGACAAAGCAATTCCACCTTATGCAGGTACAGTACGTTTGCCCACGAGTTTGTATCCATTCCTATGAGTGACATGAGACGAATGTGTACCTTTTAGTGTAGTTGTAGCTTTAGATCGACCTGAATCTGAATAGATTTTGAAAAATTTATCGCAATAAAAAAAAAATAGAACTTACTGTGTTGCGACCACTCTTGTCACCTCCGTCTAAGATGATAATCTTAAGTCGTTCAGTCAGTCTCAGGGCGTTTGATTTTCTCGGTCCGCGGATATGATTTCATTGGTAGCTGACTGCATGTATTCTGTTGCTTCACGATTCATGTCTATATCTTTCAAGTCGGGTGACCAAAGGGATAGTTTTCATGTTGGATGTAACACCAATAGATTGTTAAAAGTGAGGTATGATTTCTATTTGAAGAGAACTCTGACCAATGAAATCTGGAAACTTTGTGCCTCTTTTTTATATTGCTGTTCATGGCTTTCTTGGCTTTCGGGTCACCAGAAGAGATTTAACATCCATAACAGTTTTTCTCACCTCGTTTTCTCTTGCGTGTAATTGCCTTCTCGTTTTACTACATACAATGGTAATTCTGCATCGCTATCAGTGTTATGATAATGGCGACTCTTGTGAAGCAGAGACCGCGTCGTCAGCTTGTTTATATCTGTGTAAATCCAGACATTCACTTTTTGTTATAGATTTATTTTCCTCAGCTTCATCATTTGCACGTTCTATACCCGCTCGTTACAAGCCATGGACCATTATCAGTTTCACTAGGTGTAAAATATGTGCTGACGACTGGATCCCTGTAGACACACCACTTTGTTACTTTCCAATCCTTCAGAGTGACTTGACCATGGAATCACTAAACCCCATTCAACAATATCCGCTAACCACAAAGCACTCGAACCTATAATTATGCACATGTCATCAATACCTTTATTGAGAATGTTTTATCGAATGAGTTTATGGAGAACTTAATTATAATGGCCAAAGCCTTTACTATTCAACATACATGTTGTCAGATCTGTAAGTATCTGAGAGGAGTTATTTCGTCAGAAAGCTATGCTGAGAATCGTTTATCAAGCGGTGGATAGTGTTTACTCTGTCTCTATTAGTTGAGCATATGTCTTCATAAGGAAAGCGTTAGTCATCTGTTAATATCAAGTAATCGATAATAATCGTTGACTAAGGTATGATACACTAAGAAGCGTAAACTTCGTCATATTTACTTTAGTGCCTTGTGTGCCGCTTTATGTAGTGTGGCTTGTGCTTTCTTTGTCTTTCGAGAACAACAAGATTGCAGAATCTTGAAAAAAACAATAAATGAATGAAAATTATCGCGTCCATTGACGGAACGAATTCTCGTTTTCTGTTGTAACAATCTTCGTATGAACAATAATGCACTGTTTAAGACTCAGTCCTTTGAACAGCTGGGGTCTGCAAGGTTTTCGTATAAACCTGCGTTTTTTGTTATCTCCTTAAAAAGTATTTTTCCCTTCAATTCTATCCTTATTCCCTGTTTTTTGGTGATGATTTAAAATCTACTTTTTTTCAAATCACTTCTCACTTCCCCCTTCCCTTTTAGTTTCGTGTTCTTTTTATTTGTATTTTTTAAATATTTTTTTCCTTTTTTTTTGGTGAAACTTTTCGGAATTTGGAGAGGAGTAACCCGGTTTTAAATTTGATTGTATTAAACGAAATTTTTTGCCAAACCTTTTTAAAACGTTACTTCTCTTTAAAGTTTAACAGTTTCGAAAACATTTGAAATTCAAAACCCCCGGGAATTTCAAAAAACATGGCGTAACCCTATCTTTCCCCCGTTCCTGCAAAAACCCAAATTTTTAAAAATCACAAAGTCTGTATTTTCGAAGGGTTTGGGTTTGGTTGGGGGGTTTACCTTTCAACTTTCCAGGGAGGGTCATTAAGGCCGTCAACGTTTGTTTTCATCCACCCCAAACGAAAAAATCTTGAAAACCCCTTTGGGTTCAAAATAAAATTTTAAGACCACGTTTCACCCCTATGCCTGTGTGTGGTCCATGATGGGAAATTGTAAGGGTGCCCGGGGCTGTTTGTTTTGTGGTGTTTCATTTTGGTACCGGTATTTTGAAATTGAAAAACTTTCGTCTCGTGTTAAATTTCTCAAACGAAAGTTAAAAAATTTGAAAGTTCCAGGAGTTCCAAAGGGGTTTTTTGGTTAAAATAAAAATAATAAAAATTTAAATAATAATAATTAAAAATTAATAATGTAAAAATTTAATAAAATTTGGTAAAAATTTAATTGCTGTAGTATAATCTAAATTAAACCCTTTCCCTTTTCCTATCTCAGGTTTCCCCCTAAGGGTAGCTCTCTAGTTACATAGGTATTTTTTTGGGGAAGTTGATGTCGGGAACTGGATGCATATAGTTGAAAACCAAGTTTTTGCCCCGAG
This sequence comes from Panulirus ornatus, assembly GCF_036320965.1. NCBI lineage: Eukaryota > Metazoa > Arthropoda > Malacostraca > Decapoda > Palinuridae > Panulirus > Panulirus ornatus. Next base: position 8,802 of record NW_027264592.1, on the reverse strand, counting down.
GTAGTGTATGACTGCGGGTCTTACAATCCCTTTTGGGGACCGGTTTACAATGATTTGACCGTTTTTAAATTACCTCCTTCTCTAAATCCCGAAGTGGGGGTTTTATTTTATGTTTTTTTTTTCCTTTTTCTATTAACCTTTTTTTCTAAGGGTCAGGTTTTAAGGCTCCTGCAGACCCCGGGATGCATTTTTTCATTTTTCCCTTTCTCTTTGTTCTGTACCCCCGAGAGGGGCTTGCTTGGGCGTGTTGTCCCATGAGAGGGACACTCACATTAAAAAAAAATTGTTTTGAAATTTGTTTTTAAATTTTTTAAGGAAATTTTTAACGTAAATCTTTAAATTATAAGCTTTAATTTTTTTTTAATTAAAATTAAAAATTTAACATATGATTACATTTTTTTTTATACATGAAAGTTTTATAATTATATTTATAAATATATTTAAAAAATTTCATGCAAATTTTTTAAAATTTTGACTTGCTTGTTGGAAAAACGCGTTATTTTTATGTCCCCGCTCAGGTGGGAGAACAGCATGGAGGGGAACATTACTTAGATCCCGAGTGATGATCGAGGGGTTGGTCTGTTTTTGATTTTAGTTTTTTCCCTTTAATCTTCCCAAGGAAAAATTCCTGACTTCTTTTCCCTCGCAAGACAGTGTGCTATTGTGTTTTCTTTTCCCCTTATGTTGTGAAGGTTTAAGGGTGATCTTTTGACTGGACACAAAAAAATTTTTTGTTTTCTTCCCTTTTTGAAAAAGGCAAGACGTGCAGTTCCCAGGGATCTTTTCCCGGTTTTGTTGCTGTGGATAAAAGCAAATGGGCCCGGTTCCCAGGTCAGATGGGGTTTGACATGACCTTAAATTTTTGAATTTAAAGGTTTTCCCCTGAAAAATTTTTGAATCCCCAGGGAAAAATGGGGTAGCTTTTCACGGGGACGTTTGAGTCTGGGGAAAAATCACAATTCATTGTTGAGTTGGGTTCCCTTAAATTTAGGCTGTGCAGCTGGGCAAACGATTCGGAAGAAACATTCGGACGTTCCACATTTGTCCCTTGTTTGCCTTGGAGCCCCCCTTTTAGAGGTGGAAGCAGTTTGGGGTGGTGGCAGTAGTGAATTGATGTCGGGCCGGGGGGCAGGATCTGTTCCCAGGGCGTTTCCCCACTGCGGCGAGGAGGTTGTCGGGGATGTTGGTGGTTTTGTGTGTCGTCTCTCACCCCCACTCTCCTAGGGTCTTTTTGTCGGTCGGCATAGGGGGCGTGGGGCCCGAGGACCAGGGGCCCTGGGCGCATTCTTCGGAAGTTTTGTTGTAGGAGGAGGGGGTCCCAGGCTAGAAGGTTGATGGTTTTGTTTTTTGGGGCGTCCCGAATCCAGAAAATAAATGCGGGAAGGGCACATTTTCCTCAGGGTTTCCCTTTCGCGCGACCCACGTTTAAAACCAGGTCCAAGACACTTTTTTCCCAAAATTTTATTTTTTATGTAACATTTCCAACCTCCTCAAGATTGTGTCGTCGGGAAGGATAACCTTTTGGCGTGGGGGGGCCCTTAAAAACATTTTTTTATCAGCATCTTAATATTACTAATAGTTTCTTGGGACTTTTTTTTTTTTTTATTTCCAAAAAAGTTTAAATTTTTCTTGTTTTTAGTTACGTCTGTATGGGAAAAAGGGGGGCCTAGAATTTTTTTCAAAATTTTTTGTAGGGAATAATTTTGAATATGTTTAAATTTTGAAAAAGGGAAATTTTTGGGCTTCCGTGTAAAAAAAAAATTTACGTTCTTGAGAAGAGAACTTTTTAAAATCCACTTAGGCCAACGTGGGAAAAAGAGTTTAATTTCAGCAAAGGTTTTCCACCTAAAATTCCGAGGAAACAAGGAAAGGTTATTATGTTTTTCGGGAGATTAAAATTCCTAGGGGATGGCTGTTTTTAAAAAGTAACTGATAAGAATTGGGGTGAATACACTTTCCCTTTTGGTTTAAAACTTTTCTTGAATAGAATGTCCGAAGTGACAAAATGTTTGAAAAAATTTTTAAGGGAAAAAAAATTTAGTCGGCAGGGGTTTGAAAAAAATAAGGGAAATTACTTTTAAAAGAAAACGGGCCATATAATTTTTTTAAAAAATTCTTTTGTTTCACCATTCACTTTCTATCATTTTTAATTTAAATTCCCCCGTAATGATAAAAACAAATACAAAATTTCCCTTCATTTTTTCTTATAAAATTTAAAAAAAGTCCCTCATCAGGGCAAAAGCCCAAGGGGCCCAAACCAAAACCCAAACATGTTTAACAACCACTGGACAAGGCAAATTTTTTTTTTGAGAGATACAAATTGGGTTTAATAGTTACTCGGTTTTAAAGTTTATACAAAAAACAAAAAATTTTTTGAGTGCCACAGGAAAATGACCCCTGTTTACAGTTTGCAACCAAACATTAGAAAAAGGAAATTTTAAAAGGGGGGATCTTTTGTGTGGATTATTTGGGTGTTAAGTGAGGGGTTTAATTTAAACTTTTTATTATATATATTTTACCCTTAAGTTGATATTTATTACCCCCTGCTAACTCCCTGCTTTTTCGTAGGTTGATGGAGCCCTTATGGGTTAAAAAAACCAAAGCAGAAAAAAAAAGGAAAGGGGCAGAGAAAAAAAAAAGATGAAGACAAAAAGAAAAATAAAGGTGGAAAACAAAAATTAAAAAAACCCAAAGGGCAAAGGGCCCAAAAAAAAGGGGCGGGTGACCAAAAAATAACGAAAATGGAGGGGGACAAGAACAAAATGAAGAGAAAAAAAGATGAAGACAAAAAAGTTTGACAAAAAGGACCAGAAAAAGATGACGATGGTGAGGGTTTGGGGGTCTGTGGGGGAAGATGAGGAAGTTATGCTGGTGAGGGGGGGTTTGGACAAAGACAAAGACGATGTTGGGGAAGACAAGGACAGGCGCCGTGGGGAAAGGACGGGAAGGGACCAGGGAAGAAAAAATTTAAGGTGGGGAAAGCAAAAGAGGGACATCCCCAAGGCGATTTTTAAAAAGCTTCCCAGAAGGGGGAAAACCAGGTTCTTAAGTCAAAAAAATGCGAATTTCCCTCGGGGATTTTCCTTGCCAGCCAAGTATCTCCAGGTAGTCGTAAAGATCCGGCCCCTCCAGTAGTTTGGGAAAGGGAAAAGAAAAAAAACTATGAAAAGAGTCGGGGAGCCCGGGGGGGAAAACCGACAAAATCGGGACCCGGGGACGACAAGAGGACGAATTTGCGACGGGAGGGGGGCCGTCGTCCCCCGTACAAGATGGGGGAATGGGCCCGCCAGGGACTCAGCCGGATGATAAAGATGCCTTTTGCTGCGGTTTAAAAAACGGGCAAGCAGCAGAGGCAGGTCGCCCCCTTTGGGCCCCAAAACCCCTGCAGTCTAAGCGGGTTTGTTTCCTGAAAGGTTTAACGGGGAGCACAAAACGCGGAAATTTTTTAATCCTGGGATCAATATCTCGGGGGAAAAGTAAAAGGGTGCCATCTGGGGCTGTTTGGGAGGGGAAAAGCCTCGGGTACCCGCCTGGAGTCGTCACTCCTGGGGGGAAAGTTTCCCGGTGGCCCCCGGGCCCCCTTGGGGGGAAAAAACATTTATGGCACCTGAAGCCCTAAAAGGGAAAAGGACACAACGGAACCTGGGGGGAAGCCACTGAAGGACAGACATTTTTTGGCCCTTTTGGGGAGCCAACCTAAAGGCAGACAATATGGCACCTGGAGTTTATTGAAGGCGACTTTTTATGGCAGGGAGCCACTGAAGGACGGGACACTTAGGGCCCCTTTTGGAGGCCACTGAAGGACGGGCACTTATGGCACTTGGAGCCACTAAAGGGGACAGCCCAAATATGGCACCTGGAGCTTTTTAAAAGGCCCAGACCCCCAAAAGGGGCCAACTGGAGCCATGGCAGTACAGGCACAATGGCCCCTGGAACCAACGTGTTACCCGGGACCCCGGGAAAAAACCACTGTTGGTAAAAGTTATTTCCCAAAGATTTTTTTTCCCCACATCCCCCCGGGCTCACTACGTCAGGATATAAACAGGTCCACATCAGGAGGTGCACCACACATCCCTTTCTGGGGGTCCTAACGACAAGTAAACCCCCCGGCACCCCAAAAACCTGACCCCGGGGTCTTCCCTCTGTGCCTCAGGGGGTTTTGGGGCCCCCGGCGCCCGCATCTAATTTCCCGGGAAATTCACTGCCACGGACCCTCCCCATCCCCCGGGGAGCCCTCCCCCTTCAGGTCACCCCCCCCTGTTTTTCTCAAGTCATCGTCGCACAGCAGGGGAAAGGGGCCCCCCTGGGGTCAGGGCCCTTTGGGAAAATGGCCCCTCATTTATTTAAGTCATGGCCACTGGACACGCCCTGTGTCTACTTTGGAAAAACATAGGCCCCAGGACACGCCCCTTCTTGCTGGACCCCAGCAAACCAAAACAAAAACATTTCCCGGGAGGGCCCCTTAGACACGACCATGACTGTGAGGAGCACCCAGTTTCCCCCAGGGGGAAAAAACCGGCGAATGATGGGACGGACCTACGTGGTATGAGCGGGCCCAAAAAGTATTACCCAGAAAGGGCCCGGGTGGGCCCCTGATGTCCCCATTTCGGGCGTTGTCCCCGGCAACCCGAGCAAAGGGAGAGGTCTCCACCGTCCCGGGGAATGCTGAGGAGGATCAAAAATTTTGGGGAGTAAGGGATGGGAAAGAACTGAGCTACCTAAGGGTTTTAAATCTGAGTCCCTTTGTTTTATTTTTCCCAAATTTTCCTTTTTTCCCCTTTTTCATTAATTTTCATTCCCAACTTATATTTTTCGTCCAAAACCAATGGGGGCACTTTTTTGATAACTTAAAAGTTTTTTTTTTAAAAGGGCTTGTCCCCTGATGAAATTATCAAAATTGGGCTTTTCATAAAAGTTATTCCCTTTTAAAATTTTTTCCCAACCCTTTTTTTGTGTTGGGGCAAACACACTGTGGTCGGGGAAAATTTTGTGTTTTACTCCCCTTTTGAATGTTGTTTTTCATATTCCCTTTTATCTTAAACTGGGGTTTTTTAGTTTTTAAAATATGCTTTACCTGTACCCCAAAAGGTTCTTTCTTTTTCGTTAATTTTTATATTTTTAAATTTCTTCCCTTTCCCTTTTTCTCATTTTAAATTTCAAAAATTTTATTCATTTTTTTTTTTTAATCACTATTGCCTTTCATTTTATTATATTGGTCCCCTTTTTCTGTTTTATTTTTCCCCTGCTCACTTTCCGGGAACCCCCCGGGCATCCCCCTGATGGGTTTTCTTTTCTCCTAGGTTTGGGGTTTTCCGGGGATGTCATTTTTGAACCCGAAATTTGTTTTTCTCCCAAATTCCTTCGACTTTTTCACCCTTGCTTGTAAGGGCGTATTTGCTTATGTTCACTTCTTTTTGGGCCCCCTTTTTTATGCCGGGAAAAAACTTCCCCAAAAGGCCAGGGTCCCTTTGCTGTAAGTTGGGGTCTCCATTACCAAACTTTTTCGAGCTATTTTGGCCTTTTGGGGGGCCATTTTCCCTCCCTTCCTTGAATATTTTCCTTTAAAGGGATTTGGGTGTAAAACTGCCGGGTCATTAGTCAATGTGAAGCTATTTAAAATCCACCAACCGAATGTTTTTTAAACCCCTTCAGGTGTGTAAGAAAATTTTCCAAGGGGCCAAATACAGTACGAAATTTGTCCTATTGTATTTTTACAAGTCACTATTTCCTATTACAGTTTTTGAGGTCCCATTTTTCTTTGGTGGCAAGTCCCACGCATTGCACAGGGGCCCCCACTCTTAGTACCCTCAGCTGTCAATAACCCCTTTTCATTTTAATTTTTCGTTTTGCTAATTAGTGCCACATACAAACCCTATTGCTCTTAAAAACAGGTCATTGTCCCCTTTCACAAAAGCTTTTTCCCTTCCAACAAAGATTATTCAAAATTCAAAACAAAAAAAACCCCAACCCCCCCCAAAATCCATCTAAATGTCCCCAAACACTAGCAGAATCCCCAAACCCTGTCCCAAGTAATGGCACTCCAAAAACACACTGCCTGGCCGAAATTTAGCCCCCTGAGGACGAGAGGGCCCCCAAGACCCCATGCCAGGCTTTAAATAAAAAAATCTTTACCCCCGACAATCCCACACATAATTTGCTAGCGTCTTTATTTTTTCAGATTTCTTTTATGCTTTTCGTTACCCTTTTTGAATATTTCAATATTTTTTTCCCTTTTTCCCAAAATCTTTTTATTCACTTTGAAAAGGGAGCAACTCCCCCTTTGTCTTGTCATCACTTTTTTTTGAAAGGTTCAGCAATCTCCCTGAAAAAAACAGTCCCTCCTTTTTCAAAATTTAAAGTATTTTGTGTACTTTTTAGCCATTTTGATTTACAGCAGGAAAACGCCCCCTTGTGCCCGTTTACTTCTCGTTTTTTTGGGGAAAGTTTTAATTTCCATTTTTTAATATCAATGGTTTTGTCCCCCTGATAAAGATTTTTTTCTTTTATCCATACTATTGCCTTTTTTTTATAGTAAAATTTATGGTAAACAAAAGCTATTGCGCTGCATTTTTAAAAACCTTTAAAAATTATTTTTAAACCCCTAACAGAAATCCGCCCAAATTTAAAGAAACGCCCTCAAAATTAAATTGCATTTAAAAATATCACTTTGGCAACGCGGCTTGAGAGCTTGAGATTTTGATTTGAAACTTTCAAAGTTTGATTTAGTGGGGGTCGGGAACTTTTGAAGGTCGGGGAAAATAAAAAGGTCAATTAACCAAAAAGAAACCTGCTAAAAATCTTTTGAACCCTTTGAAACCCTAACTAACCTTTCCTTGGGGAAAGATTTTTTTTTAATTTTTCAATCTTTTTAAAAGGGTTTTGGGTTCGCATTCTTTTTTTCCTTTAAAAATAATTAGGAAAGTTACCGGGTTTCCCGGGAAAGGAGAGTAACATGAATTTTTCATAACTAATTGAAATTTTTTTTACAATTGTGTTACTTTTAAGATGCTTAGCCAAATTTTTAATAATCTCCATAACCCCTACCTTTTTCTCCGTATTTTTATATCGGGAAAAAGAAAAGGGCCCCAAATCATTCTTTCCCCCCAAAAACTTGTTTTAGGTTTTGAAAACTACACCCAAAAAAAGAAGCAGAATCAATCCCAAAATCCAAAGGTATTAAGCGATGGCTAAATTTACCCTTTACATAAAAATTTCTTTAAATTAAAAGTTATTTTATGACAATTTTCATACAGCTTCAAGATGATGTCCAGCTTTTGTATAATTTAAACCCTAACATGTAACCCAAACTGATAACAAAAGTCTGTTCAAACCCGTGTTATTATGAGACAAAAGAAAATTTTATTGTATTTTTTGCACAGCTTCCTGCTTTTAGGGTTTAGGGCTACGCCGTGTTTACCTTCCCGCTCGCTCCCGGGTTTTGGGAGTGGGTATGGAATAACCCTTTTTGTGGTTTTTCGCCTTTTTTGTTTAAATAGCTTCCCCGCTTATGTAATTTTTTTTTTCATGCCCTTATTATTTTTCATATTTTTTTTGTTTCAGCCTCCCCTGATAGTTTTCATTGTTTGGGTTTCTTTTTAATTCATTTTCCCTAACAAAATTTTCGGTTATTTCGTTCAAATTTAATAGAGTTCCCCCTATATTTCGCAAGATTTCAGGTTTTACATGGAAAGTGAGGGGGGACGGCTTTAAATGAGTTTCATTACAGACAACAGGAGGGCCCGATTTGCCCACGACTGGTTTTTTGTTTAAAAAAAGGGGTGGCTCTGAGAGTCGACCTATTTGACCATAAAAAAGTTAGGGTTTAGGATTTCATTCTACACCCCCTACACATCAGGGGATCGAAATTGATCCACTCATATTTTTTTAAAAAAATGGTTAAAAAATGGTTGGCATGTTGGTAAAAAAATTTTTGAATTTTGAGGGCATGTAACGTCAAATTTACTCAGTTACACAAAAAAACTCTTGGGGTCTCTTGTCCTACTCTCGTTTTTGCTGCTAATTCCTTTATGTACTATGATTATAACGCAACCTTTTTTAAGGGAAAAGCTTAGTCAATTTTTTGTGATGAAGCCAAAGCCATACGTTTTTTCTAGAATACACATGCCTTAAGGAAATCCCGTAAGCACAGTTTCACATGGGAAAATTTTGGGCAAATTAAAGGCACACCCGGGGCCCAGGAAGGGGGGTTCCAAATTTACATGATTGGGGCCCAGCTTTGTCTTGAAGGGTCTTTACATACATAAAACACCAAAAAAGGAAAATAATAATAAAGAAAAATTACCCAAAACTTATTTAAATTTACAAATCAAAGGGGGGCCCTTTGTGTTTTATAGTTTTCATTTGCAGTAAAAACAAAAGAATGTAATCAATTACAAATGAGAATTAAAACGTGTAATTTTTTGGCTCTATTTCCTTTATGAGTTGTTAGACAAATTTCGGAATGTTTCTCAAAAAATTTTAAAAATTGTTTTATAAATTGTGTCTGTTGAATTTAATTTTTTCGATCACCTTTTTCTCTTCTCTCCTTCTCTTCTCCCTCTCTCTCCTCTCTCTCTCTCTCTTTCTTCTCCCCTTTTCTCTTTGCCCGGGCTTGCCTACTTCAGGTTGCACAAGTGGAAAAATACCTTTTTCTGGAGGGGTACAGTTTCAAAAAAAATTTATTTCCCGGGAATTTCCCTCCTGTCCTTTCTGGGGTGAATAGGGGTCCCTGTTGGGGGAAAAATCCCCAGTTTATTTCTTGTTGTGATGATCGGAAGAGGGGGCCCTTTTCTCGCTTTGACC
>NW_027264591.1:0-18190 GCF_036320965.1 Panulirus ornatus | reverse complement strand
TTGGGCGTTGAGGTCAGCTAGAAGGTAGACTGGGATATGTGTGTGATTGAATACTGTGTAGAGATCATGGAGTGGAATGGTAGTGTTCGGTCGAGAGTATGTAGTGCAGAAGATAATTAAGCCATATATTGTGTTTATCTTAACTGCTAGAAAGTGTTCGTATTGCCATGAGGTGGCGAGGTATTGGTGTTCGATGGTGTTGCGTGTAAGGATGGCGACTCCCTCGTGTCTACTGTCTGGAGACTGTCGTGATGTATACCCGTAATGTCTGATCTTATACCCGTTGGTGATACATGTGCTGTTAAGTATCACAACATCGGGTCTCTTCTCTTCGAGAAGTGTGGCAATCAGATAACGGCTACTGTGATAGCTACGCACGTTAAACTGCAAGATCTTAAGCATTTAAGATTTTTGGAAATTTGTCGGCCTTCTGCATGTAGGGTCGATGAGAACCGCTGACCCATCGTTGGGGTGTTTAGATTGTACCATGTTTCTAGTCTTGGGTCGCGGCTTATCTGGTGAGGGGAGAGGAGAGGGGAGAGGAGAGAGGAGAGGGAAGGGGAGAGGGGAGGGAGAGGGTCAACGTCGACGATTTGAATGTCGGGTTTGACCGGAGGAGGGTTGTCAGGTGTGTCGGCAAGGTCAGGTTCTGGGGCTCCTCTGGGAGGGTTAGGCGCAGGAAGGGACGGGGGTGGTTGGAGGGGAGGAAATGGTGTGTGGAGGTTCTGGGGGAACTGTCATGGTGGTGGAAGTTGGGACGGTGGAGGTGGGAGAGGAATCGGTATTTGGAGAGACAGTAGGATTGTTGGTGTTGGGTTGGGGGGGTTGTGGATGGAGTTGTGTTAGGGGGTGCGGAGGGGGTATTGGAAGTTGGGAGGGTGACAGGTTGAGTTGTTGGGGGAGAGTTGGAAGTGTTACTGGGGGTCTCCTGGGATACGTTTTCGTTAGGGGTCAGGGTGGCGGACGAGACAGGGGTCGGTGAGGGATGGTTGGTGGCGGGGGAGCTGAGGAGTTCAGGTGGAGTTCGTACATTGGGTAGGTTGTTATGAGCAAGAAGCAAATCGAAGATTCTAATGAATTCCGACGTATCTTCCCCGCTCAGGAACAACGCTTTTAGGTAGCACGCATGCATCCTACCTTGTATGGTGAGGAGGTCTGAAGAATTAGTAGTTGGGATAGGAGAAGCTTGGGTGGCAGGGGGAGGAGCAGCAGCAGCAACTGTTGCGTAGAGGTGAGGGTTTGTGGAAGGAGATGAGCTAGATTTTTGTGCCTGACGCACTGCGCGGAGTTGCTCCTTCTTACGTGGGCACAGCCCAGATACAGCGACGTGTTCACCTTTACAGTTGACACACTTCGCTGCCTGAGCCTTGCACTCACGAAAACCATGACCAGTTTCCGCGCATTGACTACAGGTTTGGTGGGGTTCTTTACAGTTCTTAGTCTCATGTCCGTATTTCAGACATTTGAAACATTGTTGTACGTCGAGATGTTCATCTTTCTTCAGGGATTTTGCTGGCACAGAGATCATGGGGAACAGGACTCCCCGGGAGAGCAGGTGATCGGCCTCGGTCGGGTTTGAACATTGTATCTTTATTGATCTGGAGTTATTCGGTTTATAGACGTTGATGACATTAACGTCATTGTTTTCGCCATTGATGGCTTCAACAATCTCCGAAGGGCTGAGGGACAAGATAGATTCATCAACATTGTAGGCAATAATAGTACATCTAGCTTGAAGGGGCAGCGGTCCTGAACGATTTGGTAGTTTGTTTTTAGCTAGTTCATCAAGGAGAGGCTTAGATAGGATTCTATCTAAATCACTATCTTTGCCCAAGCAAATCTTAAACTGGTATTTGTTCGAGGGGAATTGAGTGACCCTAGTAGGACGGATCTCAGTGGTCTTAAAGACGATGGACAGGAGTTCGAACGTGGAAGGAGGGAGACAATCAGTTTTGAGGGATTTTAGACGTATGTCGGGCGGCATGTTGGTGGCATCAGTGTCCTAGTGCGAGAAAACGTGAGTGAGGGACGCTCGACGGTCCAAGGTAGGGGAGAGGTAAGAGATAGTGTGAGGGTCTCCACCCCGTCAGGTGAGAACAGGTCCACTCCAGCCTCCACTCCTCAGGAAAATGAGTTTTCCAGAATGGGTTGGGGAAGCTGGGGTAGAGATTGCTCAAGCCAAACGGTCGAGAGATGGATGATGGATGATAAAAGATAAAAAATAAAAAGACATGTGAAGATGGAGTGGAGGCAACGCGGGGGTGTGGGGAGCAGCGAGGGTGGTGAGGGAACAGCCTGCCGGCGTCGTCACCGTAACGGTCTCCCGCGGGAAGGACCAACGCGGGAGGCAACGTTACAATCCACTTCTTTCTTCTGTCTTCTTTCTTCTCTCTTCTGTCTTCTCTCTTCTCTCTTTTGTCTTCTGTCTTCTGTCTTCTTTCTTCTGTCTTCGTGGGATCTGGCGGTTAATCCTCGATCAACCACGTGGTTAACACGTGGCCGAGACAGGAGCAGCAAGAACCTTCTCGAATGGCTAGAAAAGATGATGTATACATAGGAACATTCTTATATATACCGGGTCAGATGGACGTTAAAGTAGCAGTTGTACCTTCTGTGCCTATCATCATGTGCTTTTTGTGATATGTGCATTTTTCTTTGTATGTATCTTATGGAACATAGACAACACAGCAAGCTCTATCTTATGACACCATTAAATCTTACTTTTTTCCATATATACATAGAGATGATTGTATAAAATTGCCTTTCAACCTTCATCTGGATCAAGTGAGGCAGGGTGGGCGGAGCTTATGGCTTTTCTTCAGCCAATAGGGAGGGAGTTTGTGTCTGCTAGTGCACAAAACGCGCTCGCGCCACCAAAGACGACATTACCAAATTACTGATACTTTGCCCAAACGATACATAGGAATTTCACCCTTACAACTTATCAAACTATATCAAATGCAGCCCTCTCATTGGTAGATCATTGTCAACCAATGGCAAGCACGTATTTCACTATACATAGGCCCGTTATACCCCTTATTCAAACCTCCAGTGTACAAAAAAGGACTTTAACAGGCCTTCCTTTCCACGCTTAACACACCCACCCACTACTACCACAAACACACACTCCCATTACTTGTATACTTTATTTACTTATAATTTCTCGTTGTATCCCGCGTTAGCGAGGCAGCGAAAGGAATCACACGAAAGAATGGGCCAACCCGCCCACATACACATGTATACACATACACGTGCAGAAACGCCCATATACATACCTACGCATTTCAACCTATACATATTCATACATACACATACATATACATATATACACATGTACACACAGCAAAAAAACTATCGCGCGTTTTTTGTACGAAACAAAATGACGCACCAGACGTGGAATAATGGAACAGTCAACATTTTCCTGTGAGATGGTGGTAGCCCTGATGTCCCTGCCTGTGTGTGTCCTCACCTATCTAATGGCAACGATATATCCTTCCGTATGTAGTACAGTAGATGGGAGACGTAAATTGAGCATGTAAATGTAATATTCTGCACAGTAAGGCATATTGCAGTAATCATTATCTCTTGCAAAGTGTCAAATTCGTGGTGTAAAATAATATACTACATGGTAACTACGACACCCTGCTTCATACCGGCGGTGATTTATCTGTCTGCTGGTTTAGATTAATCAGCAACCTCACGTAATATGTAGTATCACCTGTGTGACTGATAACAGTATGTCACAAACCTGGCACCACATCATAGTATTTAGTAAACCAACATGAAAAGTAATGACTCTTTTCATGGATCTGCATTAGTTAACTTCCCTTTAACAGTGAAAATCAGATTTCTATATAACATGACCATAGACATGTTGTTGGAGGTTAAGAAAGTAATCTTTGACTGTAAATTTTATTATTTCATTACTTGGTATAACCTCCTCCCGTTGCCAACACTTCATTGAGCCTTCGAGGCATGGATGCCACTAACGTCTGCGTTAAGTTCCTACCAGAAGGGCTTCGTAGATGTTCCCATGCTTGTAAACCATCATTTACGACTGTAGCACGACATCGATGTTGTCGGTCAGGCATGCCTTTCTGCATGGCCGCCCATACGTGCTCTGTCGGGTTGAGATCAGGCGATTTTGCAGGATATGGCAACACTGTTATACGTAGATGGCGAGCATACCACGCCTTTACAACCCTGGATGTGTGAAGTGGGCTGTTATCTTGGACGAGGTAAAATGGCTCCGGCTCTGGAAACAGCATAGCCCCCACTGAAGGTAGCAGGACCTCCTCCAGTATCTGAACGTATCTAGGTCCGGTCAACTGGCCAGGCCCGACATCCACCAACTCACCGACACCAGCACCATGGATGGATCCAACTAAATAGTCCTGCACTGACGCGCGCGCCCACTCCTCCTGCTACCCACCACATGTTGTGTCTCGTATCTGGTTATATAAAATGTATAAAATTACATAAGACACACGTGTGTCTTAATCATATTAGTGCAACTGTTGCTGCAATATAGATTAAGATAATAACTAAGTAAATTAAAAAATATTAACTAACTTAATATATAATAATCATTTATTATGATATCACATCGTAAATGGAGATTATTGCTACAGTATTTACATATGCCGTATAAAGTGATCATAATCACTGTTATTCACTTAAAAAATAATGAGTGTGCATAACTCAAATGTAATACTGCAGCACAACAGGACGTGTCAAGCAGCAAACCACTGTGGTGGCCGTGGCACCCTGGTTTCAAAGCACTTCCGGAACGTTGTTCATGTTGGCCTCACCATAAATTGTCATTATAAAATGGAAAATATGTTATATAGCATAACCTCTGTGTGTGTGTGTGTGTGTGTGTGTGTGTGTGTGTGTGTGTGTGTGTGAGAGAGAGAGAGACAGACAGACAGAGAAAGAGCTAACCTGGTGTTAGGATGCCGCCAAACATGTTTGTTTGCAGGGGGACCATCGCTGCAGAAGGTTTTTTCATCACAAAAGATGACGTTCTCCCAGAAATGATGTGGCTTGTCCGCATACTCCAACGCATACTCCACCCTGCTCTCCATGTTTGCCTCACTTAACACAGGTTTTGTTGCTGGTATGCGACCACGTAGCCCCTCAGAGTGATGTCTGTTTCAGACAGTTTGAGGCGTGCACTGCAGACCAAGAGTATCCCGAATGTTGCTAGCGTCGGGCGTGAAGGTGGCAGCAGTAATGACAGCTGCTATGGCCTAGGGAAAGGATGACATATTGCAAATATAACATGTGATGTGGTTGTTTACATAACATCAAGTGGTCCAGTATACCTATATATGCAACATCATTACCTGGGGTTGTGCAACGTGGGCGCCCACGTCGATGCCTGTTGTCTGTGTTGCCCAACTCTGCCTGTCGGCGAATCCATCGTGCTACGGTTGACCGGTGAATACCAAGACGTCTCCCAATTTCAGAGTCGCTGTAGCCCTCATTATGAAGCTGTAGAATAGCTTCACGTGTCGCTTGTGAGGTCTCCATGGTAAAATTAGATATACCACAAAAACAACCTTTCGACATTGGCTCGCAGTGAACTATACCCGCGCTGTTTCATTGCTTCAAAAATATATCGCATGTCTCATTACATTTCCTGCATGGACACGAAATGGCGGTGTAAGATAACCTTTATGGACTGCCACGAACCCAGATGTGCTATAGAATAATACAATATCAATAGTAAAACATATTCTTCCCAAATTACACCTATACAATATGAAGCTATTGTGTTTACCTGGCATCACATTGAGGTATGCTGCAGCTACCACATGCCCCCGGGGGTTGCCGCATATAGCTGTGTGTGTCTCACAGATATATTACACACACCAATTCAAAAGTAGGGGTTCGAACTGCCTTGTATGATGTAATTTTATTGTTAATGATATAATGCCGCTCTTGTGGCACGTAACTTACATGGGTCTAGCATAGGACTGTGGAAACCTGTGGCTTCCAGGCACGTATATCAACCCTACCGGCATGGTACAACAGGTAGGTCAGTGGTCATTACACACGTCTTCAGACCCCCTCTGCGCGATAGTTTTTTGTTGTGTGTACAGCGACGACAAGTAGGACAGACAAACCTGAGAAATGGTTGTTAGTGATGGTGTGAACAGTAATATTATTATTACCACACATCACCAGTACACCTTTGATGGCGCTCCTACACCTTCGTATTATTATTACCACACATCACCAGCACACCTTTGATGGCGCTCCTACACCTTCGTATTATTATTACCACACATCACCAGCACACCTTTGATGGCGCTCCTACACCTTCGTATTATTATTACCACACATCACCAGTACACCTTTGATGGCGCTCCTACACCTTGGTGGCTGCTGCACGCTACACAGGAGCAGGGGATGATGGCACATATCTATGAAGTGAAAAGGTTTTCGATGAGACTGTGCTATTTCTTCCCTTCCCTGGTCGATGATACAACCTTTCCCCAATGTTACTTGTCATTCCTGGTGTAACGACTTACGGGTGGAGTCCGGTAACACCTTTTCAATAATAGTATGTGACAGAGTGGAGTGACCAGGATGAAAAGCGTGTTCTGCACTTCAACTGACTGATTATATGATAAGAATAAAGAGAATTACACACCATAAATGTCACTTGCAAGGATCAAGCCAGGGATGAAGCATAGATAACTAGAAGGGTTAAGGAAACAAAAATTGTAAAATACCTTTACCCGGGATCAGTAGCACCTGTGGTAATGGACACACCTTCGTAATGCTTGATCACTTACAACTGATCAACTTTAATACGAAAGTCTTAGGTATTGTCCCTCAGGAAAACTTTTTATAAATATTTATAAAACACATATATATGTTAGATATACACTATCTCTAGAATATATCTTTACCTGGGACGTGTAACACTTGTGTGGATAGACACAACTTTGTAATGCATGATCCATTACACGAAATGAACTTCACTTACGAAGAGTTATACAACGCGTTGTTGGAGAACATTAATCAAATACCTATACAGAATTTTTATGTAAGATAAAAGACATTTCTTGATAGTAAACATAAGAAATGATGACGAAAGAATAGGGATGTAGAGGTAAATATTTTATTGAAAAATTAAATTCTCTTGCCTTAAACTAGCTCCTTCCAATGGATTTTCTTTTCAATACCCACAGTAAGATATATTCTGTGGTTAATCACTATAAATGTTTATGTTTAACAGGTTTTCTATTTCTGATAGTATTTCACTGATTCAGGTTTAAGAACCTTAGTTCTGAACAACCATTATAATGCAACACCATACATATTTATCATAAATAAATCATTTATCACAATAACCATTATGTTTGTACCAGATTCTTTAAGTCCTCAATCACGTTTGTTAATATATAAGGAATTTTTCCACCACATTTCAATACATAACATATATCTACACGTGTGGAAATATATGTATATGTTTTTGTAAATTTTTCTTTGGCTTTTATAATCAAGGTGTAAGATATCCGTCTGAAGAAAATACTAGATAATATTATAGGTTATGTGTGTGTGTGTGTGTGTGTGAGCGCACATAGGAGTGAAAACATATTTTACACTTACAAGGTTAAGAGACGGGGCAACACGAGTGTACAAATCCTTCCTCAAAACTCTCACTTGATAATGATTAAAGTAGTCCACACACACACACACACACACACACACACACACACACACACACACACACAGAGCAGCGCCAGGCTGGAGGCGGGGCATCGTGACGTCACAGGCAAGTCCCTCCCCCCGCCAGATCCAAACATGTGTTGTGTCTGGTGATGGCGGTTCAAGATTTCCCACATTAATATTGATCTTTACATTATCATCCACTCCCAAAGTCACCTGGCATTCTTGTGTTTCAACAACAGACGTGATATATGCAACACCAGGCAAACATTGTACCATTATCTGATAGGTTAATTGGTGCACAATCAAGAACCAGTGAATTTCATGGCCGCCATAAGTAAGTAAGGAAGGTGACTTTAATGATGATAAATACGACCTGGTATGGCTGTGTCTACACACTACCGCCATCTGGTCAACATTGTACATACCAACATTTAAACTGTGACATTTAACCACAAGGTTTAAAGTCGCTCATAAAAACGCGAACTTAAAATCTATCCATTTAAATCTACCATTCATCAATCAACATTTAAACACCGTCATTTGAACGTAAACCTTCCAGGTGCGTTATTTTACCAGAGTCCTTTAAGATACGTCATATAAACACAAAACTTAAATGTACGTTAAGCTTGTGCAAACCATCAATGAAACTCAAACTTTTAAATCATAATTGTAATGAAATTGCGAACTTTTAACTCCGTCAAATTACAGCTATTGTACAAAATGCTTAACTTAACTGAAAAATTTTAATGTCAGTTAATTTAACGATATCCTTTGTGGTTGATCTCTGAAACACAAACCTTTAAACTTTGTCTCTAGAACTAACCACAACCATCAAGTTCTATATGTGGAAAGGAAATTTGTATAATCTGTCAAAACTCGTCATATAACGCGAACTTTTCAACCCTTCCATTTACCTGGGACTCTTCCCTGGCTGCCATTCATATTTTGTTCTTTTAAACTGTGACTTTATTACACTTTCATTCATTCATCATGACTTTATTACACTTTCATTCATTCATCATGACTTTATTACACTTTCATTCATTCATCATGACTTTATTACACTTTCATTCATTCATCATGACTTTATTACACTTTCATTCATTCATCATGACTTTATTACACTTTCATTCATTCATCATGACTTTATTACACTTTCATTCATTCATCAACTAGTTCGTCTCACTGATATTCCATTCATAAACTTCATTTCTGCATCTCATAGTTTGACCGCCATGTTGCTTTCATTAAGGTATATAATTCTTTGTGTATTTAATGATAGAAGATTCAATGATATTTCTCGTAGTACTGGAGTTAGAGTTAATAATGCCATCTCAGTTATACATTTAATAATAGAAGATTCAATGATATTTCTCGTTGTACTGGAGTTAGAGTTAATAATGCCATCTCAGTTATACATTTAATAATAGAAGATTCAATGATATTTCTCGTTGTACTGGAGTTAGAGTTAATAATGCCATCTCAGTTATACATTTAATAATAGAAGATTCAATGATATTTCTCGTTGTACTGGAGTTAGAGTTGATAATGCCATCTCAGTTATTAACTCTACTCCAGTACCACGAGAAATATAATTGAATCTTCTATTTCTGAATACACAAAGAATTATGGTCTTAATATTAGTGATGGTCTATACAAATTGGATAACTTTAATGTTGATAAAATTTGTAAACAATTCACCTTCTTGTCCACCTAATAAATTTATGATACGCTTGTTGTCTGTCTTAGACAATCACATGTTAACCATATGGCGTCCTAGCTACGTCTCTTCGTTGTATATCATCAACTGACTGTTATATTTCTCTCTTGTGTCTCCCATGATGATGTGAGTTTTACACGAAAGTGCACTTGGGAACTTATTGTGTTTATTTTCCCCGTGGAGTGACTCATAAGAATATATTTGATCACGTGCAAAATTGTGATCCTTTTCAATATACATATATGTATATATATATATATTTTTTTTTCAAACTATTCGCCATTTCCCGCGTTAGTAACGTAGCGTTAAGAAAAGAGGACTGGGCCTCTGAGGGAATATCCTCACCTGGCCCCCTTCTCTGTTCCATCTTTTGGAAAATCAAAAACAAAAAAAAAAACAAGAGGGGAGGATTTCCAGCCCCCCGCCCCCTCCCTTTTAGTCGCCTTCTACGACACGCAGGGAATGCGTGGGAAGTATTCTTTCTCCCCTATCCCCAGGGATATATATACATATATATATATATATATATATATATATATATATATATATATATATATCGCTACCTCGCAAACGCGGGAGACAGCGACAAAGTATAATAAAAAATAAAATATATATATATATATATATATATATATATATATATATATATATATATATATATATATATATATATATATATATCCTTCAGTATGTTTACTTTCGATACTGAGGAACAAAAGAAGGAGCCAAACAAGTAAATTTCGTCAAAGACATCTCTCTTTTCTTAACGCTGCCTCGCAAAGATTTTCATTAATTCATATTGAAGAAACAGACGTATTTTCTATTGTCTGGTTAGCTCAGTGGTAGAGCGTGAGTCTCACACACTTAAGGTCGTGGGTTCGAGACCCACACCAGACATATTTTTTGTCTTTTTCTTGTTTCATTTTGTCCGCATCACATGTGTGCAACATTCAGTATGTTCGTCCAACGTTATAGTGAAGAGACTGGCGGGAGAAGAAGAAAATCCTGTTAAACATTGAGCACAGAATAATGATGCGCGTGGCTCAGGATCTGGAACATCTGACACTCATGCAGAAAGTTGAAGTGTTTGAGCATGCTCTGGAGCACACCCAAGGGGATGATCTTGCCCGTTTACTTTGGTTTAAAAGTCCATCTTCAGAAGTGTGGTTTGATCGTCGGACAAACTACACTCGTTCCCTAGCTGTCATGTCAATGGTAGGATATGTCTTAGGTTTGGGTGACCGTCATCCATCCAATCTAATGTAGATCAGTTGTCGGGCAAGATAATCCACATCGATTTTGGTGACTGTTTTGAGGTTGCCATGACACGTGAGAAATTCCCTGAAAAAATACCTTTCCGCCTTACTCGCATGTTGATCAATGCCATGGAAGTGACAGGAATAGATGGTACATACCGCATGACTTGTGAATCAGTCATGAGTCTCATTCGTAGAAATAAGGACTCTCTCATGGCCATGCTGGAAGCTTTTGTTCATGATCCATTACTCAACTGGCGCTTAATGGATCACACACAACCAAAGAGCAAACGTTCAGTGGTGGGCGAGAGTGATAGTGGTGGTAGTGCTGTAAGTGCAACAGATACTGGTCACACTCCCATCATGGAAGCTACATCAGCTTCATCTGGAGTACACGTAGGTTCCCAGTCCAAAAAGCTAGAATTAGGACGAGAAGATTCTGGCACCTCGGAGGCTCTCAATAAGAAAGCAGTAGCAATTGTTCATCGGGTCCGTGACAAACTGACTGGGCGAGACTTTTGTCACGATGAACCATTGGACGTACACAGGCAGGTTGAACTCCTTATTGCACAGGCTACCCTGCATGAGAACCTATGTCAGTGTTATATAGGTTGGTGCCCCTTCTGGTAAAAAGTCTCCTAACTATCATCTCATCATATGCTGTCTCTGAGAGCACTCTTTATTTTAGCAATGTTGTTTTCATCTGTTTTCTTGGGAGGCATTTCGTAGGAAGAGAGCAGTTACAACTGAGAGAGCCGAATTCCAGTTGTGTAACATGACTTATCCATTAAGAACCAGTTTTGTGCCAGTAAAAAATGGGCAGTTATTCTTATAGGGTGTAAAAGACATTTTCTTGTAAAAGGAACAAGCAAACAAGGCTTAATGTTCTGCAACGAGGAAGGCAATAAATTCCCAGTACAGCCAAATCAAAATTCAAGGTTTCGAGTTATATTTTTGCTACTGAAATTATGTTGGTGGTCCTAAATGTTTCCTGTTAACAGCAGCAGCTTCAGTGTTTCCAAGATTTTATTGTCAGTTATGTTCCATTTGTCCGTTAAGTGTTTTTGTCTTTTTAAAAGCTGCTTACAATTTTTTTTTTTTGTATTATTGTATATGTGTGTTCATACCTAATTGGATTGTCATTGGTGTAAATCCCAAATACGACTAACCTGTATGAAAGCCTATTGAGAAGTAACATGCCAACATAGGTCATTTAGTTTTTTTTCATTAGCAGTAATTTTTTGATATTGTAATATTGTAGAGATATACATTAATAGGTTTTAGGTACGTGAATCACTGAAGGTATATACATTATGATTAAGCCTACAGTACAAGACTGCACACCCTCCAGACTGCGCTGAATGTGTGGTACACGAACAACAGTCAACCAAGGAAATCCTGAACAGACAGAGATGTATTTGGGGATAGGGGAGAAAGAATACTTCCCACGTATTCCCTGCGTGTCGTAGATGGCGACTAAAAGGGAAGGGAGCGGGAGACTGGAAATCCTCCCCTCTCTTTTTTTTTTTTTTTCCAAAAGAAGGAACAGAGAAGAGGGCCAGGTGAGGATATTCCCTCAAAGACCCAGTCCTCTGTTTTGACGCTACCTCGCTATCGCGGGAAATGGCGAATAGTATGAAAGAAAGAAAGAATATATATAAATATATATATATATATATATATATATATATATATATATATATATATATAAATGATGATAGAGTGGCAGATATAGGGTGTTTTGGTCGAGGCGGTGTGCAAAGTGAGAGGGTTAGGGAAAATGATTTGGTAAACAGAGAAGAGGTAGTAAAAGCTTTGCGGAAGATGAAAGCCGGCAAGGCAGCAGGTTTGGATGGTATTGCAGTGGAATTTATTAAAAAAGGGGGTGACTGTATTGTTGACTGGTTGGTAAGGTTATTTAATGTATGTATGACTCATGGTGAGGTGCCTGAGGATTGGCGGAATGCGTGCATAGTGCCATTGTACAAAGGCAAAGGGGATAAGAGTGAGTGCTCAAATTACAGAGGTATAAGTTTGTTGAGTATTCCTGGTAAATTATATGGGAGGATATTGATTGACAGGGTGAAGGCATGTACAGAGCATCAGATTGGGGAAGAACAGTGTGGTTTCAGAAGTGGTGGAGGAAGTGTGGATCAGGTGTTTGCTTTGAAAAATGTATGTGAAAAATACTTAGAAAAGCAAATGGATTTGTATGTAGCATTTATGGATCTGGAGAAGGCATATAATAGAGTTGATAGAGATGCTCTGTGGAAGGTATTAAGAATATATGGTGTGGGAGGCAAGTTGTTAGAAGCAGTGAAAAGTTTTTATCGAGGATGTAAGGCATGTGTACGTGTAGGAAGAGAGGAAAGTGATTGGTTCTCAGTGAATGTAGGTTTGCGGCAGGGGTGTGTGATGTCTCCATGGTTGTTTAATTTGTTTATGGATGGGGTGGTTAGGGAGGTGAATGCAAGAGTTTTGGAAAGAGGGGCAAATATGAAGTCTGTTGGGGATGAGAGAGCTTGGGAAGTGAGTCAGTTGTTGTTCGCTGATGATACAGCGCTGGTGGCTGATTCATGTGAGAAACTGCAGAAGCTGGTGACTGAGTTTGGTAAAGTGTGTGAAAGAAGAAAGTTAAGAGTAAATGTGAATAAGAGCAAGGTTATCAGGTACAGTAGGGTTGAGGGTCAAGTCAATTGGGAGGTGAGTTTGAATGGAGAAAAACTGGAGGAAGTGAAGTGTTTTAGATATCTGGGAGTGGATCTGGCAGCGGATGGAACCATGGAAGCGGAAGTGGATCACAGGGTAGGGGAGGGGGCGAAAATTCTGGGAGCCTTGAAGAATGTGTGGAAGTCGAGAACATTATCTCGGAAAGCAAAAATGGGTATGTTTGAAGGAATAGTGGTTCCAACAATGTTGTATGGTTGCGAGGCGTGGGCTATGGATAGAGTTGTGCGCAGGAGGATGGATGTGCTGGAAATGAGATGTTTGAGGACAATGTGTGGTGTGAGGTGGTTTGATCGAGTAAGTAACGTAAGGGTAAGAGAGATATGTGGAAATAAAAAGAGCGTGGTTGAGAGAGCAGAAGAGTGTGTTTTGAAATGGTTCAGGCACATGGAGAGAATGAGTGAGGAAAGATTGACCAAGAGGATATATATATCGGAGGTGGAGGGAACGAGGAGAAGAGGGAGACCAAATTGGAGGTGGAAAGATGGAGTGAAAAAGATTTTGTGTGATCGGGGCCTGAACATGCAGGAGGGTGTAAGGAGGGCAAGGAATAGAGTGAATTGGAGCGATGTGGTATACCGGGGTTGACGTGCTGTCGGTGGATTGAATCAAGGCATGTGAAGCGTCTGGGGTAAACCATGGAAGGCTGTGTAGGTATGTATATTTGCGTGTGTGGACGTATGTATATACATGTGTATGTGGGTGGGTTGGGCCATTTCTTTCGTCTGTTTCCTTGCGCTACCTCGCAAACGAGGGAGACAGCGACAAAGCAAAAGAAAAAAAAAAAAATATTTATATATATATATATATATATATATATATTTTTTTTTTTTTTTTTTTTTTTTATACTTTGTCGCTGTCTCCCGCGTTTGCGAGGTAGCGCAAGGAAACAGACGAAAGAAATGGCCCAACCCCCCCCATACACATGTATATACATACATCCACACACGCAAATATACATACCTACACAGCTTTCCATGGTTTACCCCAGACGCTTCACATGCCTTGATTCAATCCACTGACAGCACGTCAACCCCGGTATACCACATCGCTCCAATTCACTCTATTCCTTGCCCTCCTTTCACCCTCCTGCATGTTCAGGCCCCGATCACACAAAATCTTTTTCACTCCATCTTTCCACCTCCAATTTGGTCTCCCTCTTCTCCTTGTTCCCTCCACCTCCGACACATATATCCTCTTGGTCAATCTTTCCTCACTCATTCTCTCCATGTGCCCAAACCACTTCAAAACACCCTCTTCTGCTCTCTCAACCACGCTCTTTTTATTTCCACACATCTCTCTTACCCTTACGTTACTCACTCGATCAAACCACCTCACACCACACATTGTCCTCAAACATCTCATTTCCAGCACATCCATCCTCCTGCGCACAACTCTATCCATAGCCCACGCCTCGCAACCATACAACATTGTTGGAACCACTATTCCTTCAAACATACCCATTTTTGCTTTCCGAGATAATGTTCTTGACTTCCACACATTCTTCAAGGCCCCCAGAATTTTCGCCCCCTCCCCCACCCTATGATCCACTTCCGCTTCCATGGTTCCATCCGCTGCCAGATCCACTCCCAGATATCTAAAACACTTCACTTCCTCCAGTTTTTCTCCATTCAAACTCACCTCCCAATTGACTTGACCCTCAACCCTACTGTACCTAATAACCTTGCTCTTATTCACATTTACTCTTAACTTTCTTCTTCCACACACTTTACCAAACTCAGTCACCAGCTTCTGCAGTTTCTCACATGAATCAGCCACCAGCGCTGTATCATCAGCGAACAACAACTGACTCACTTCCCAAGCTCTCTCATCCCCAACAGACTTCATACTTGCCCCTCTTTCCAAAACTCTTGCATTTACCTCCCTAACAACCCCATCCATAAACAAATTAAACAACCATGGAGACATCACACACCCCTGCCGCAAACCTACATTCACTGAGAACCAATCACTTTCCTCTCTTCCTACACGTACACATGCCTTACATCCTCGATAAAAACTTTTCACTGCTTCTAACAACTTGCCTCCCACACCATATATTCTTAATACCTTCCACAGAGCATCTCTATCAACTCTATCATATGCCTTCTCCAGATCCATAAATGCTACATACAAATACATTTGCTTTTCTAAGTATTTCTCACATACATTCTTCAAAGCAAACACCTGATCCACACATCCTCTACCACTTCTGAAACCACACTGCTCTTCCCCAATCTGATGCTCTGTACATGCCTTCACCCTCTCAATCAATACCCTCCCATATAATTTACCAGGAATACTCAACAAACTTATACCTCTGTAATTTGAGCACTCACTCTTATCCCCTTTGCCTTTGTACAATGGCACTATGCACGCATTCCGCCAATCCTCAGGCACCTCACCATGAGTCATACATACATTAAATAACCTTACCAACCAGTCAACAATACAGTCACCCCCTTTTTTAATAAATTCCACTGCAATACCATCCAAACCTGCTGCCTTGCCGGCTTTCATCTTCCGCAAAGCTTTCACTACCTCTTCTCTGTTTACCAAATCATTTTCCCTAACCCTCTCACTTTGCACACCACCTCGACCAAAACACCCTATATCTGCCACTCTATCATCAAACACATTCAGCAAACCTTCAAAATACTCACTCCATCTCCTTCTCACATCACCACTACTTGTTATCACCTCCCCATTTGCGCCCTTCACTGAAGTTCCCATTTGCTCCCTTGTCTTACGCACTTTATTTACCTCCTTCCAGAACATCTTTTTATTCTCCCTAAAATTTAATGATACTCTCTCACCCCAACTCTCATTTGCCCTTTTTTTCACCTCTTGCACCTTTCTCTTGACCTCCTGTCTCTTTCTTTTATACATCTCCCACTCAATTGCATTTTTTCCCTTCAAAAATCGTCCAAATGCCTCTCTCTTCTCTTTCACTAATACTCTTACTTCTTCATCCCACCACTCACTACCCTTTCTAATCAACCCACCTCCCACTCTTCTCATGCCACAAGCATCTTTTGCGCAATCCATCACTGATTCCCTAAATACATCCCATTCCTCCCCCACTCCCCTTGCTTCCATTGTTCTCACCTTTTTCCATTCTGTACTCAGTCTCTCCTGGTACTTCCTCACACAGGTCTCCTTCTCAAGCTCACTTACTCTCACCACCCTCTTCACCCCAACATTCACTCTTCTTTTCTGAAAACCCATACAGATCTTCACCTTAGCCTCCACAAGATAATGGTCAGACATCCCTCCAGTTGCACCTCTCAGCACATTAACATCCAAAAGTCTCTCTTTCGCACGCCTGTCAATTAACACGTAATCCAATAACGCTCTCTGGCCATCTCTCCTACTTACATAAGTATACTTATGTATATCTCGCTTTTTAAACCAGGTATTCCCAATCATCAGTCCTTTTTCAGCACATAAATCTACAAGCTCTTCACCATTTCCATTTACAACACTGAACACCCCATGTATACCAATTATTCCCTCAACTGCCACATTACTCACCTTTGCATTCAAATCACCCATCACTATAACCCGGTCTCGTGCATCAAAACCACTAACACACTCATTCAGCTGCTCCCAAAACACTTGCCTCTCTTGATCTTTCTTCTCATGCCCAGGTGCATATGCACCAATAATCACCCACCTCTCTCCATCAACTTTCAGTTTTACCCATATTAATCGAGAATTTACTTTCTTACACTCTATCACATACTCCCACAACTCCTGTTTCAGGAGTATTGCTACTCCTTCCCTTGCTCTTGTCCTCTCACTAACCCCTGACTTTACTCCCCAGACATTCCCAAACCACTCTTCCCCTTTACCCTTGAGCTTCGTTTCACTCAGAGCCAAAACATCCAGGTTCCTTTCCTCAAACATACTACCTATCTCTCCTTTTTTCACATCTTGGTTACATCCACACACATTTAGGCACCCCACTCTGAGCCTTCGAGGAGGCTGAGCACTCCCCGCGTGACTCCTTCTTCTGTTTCCCATTTTAGAAAGTTAATACAAGGAGGGGAGGATTTCTGGCCCCCCGCTCCCGTCCCCTCTAGTCGCTTTCTACGACACGCGAGGAATATATATATATATATATATATATATATATATATATATATATATATACATATATCCCTGGGGATAGGGGAGAAAGAAGACTTCCAACGCATTCTTCATGTGTCGTAGAAGGTGACTGAAGGGTGCGGGAGCGAGGGGCTGGAAACCCTCCACTCCTTGTATTCTAACTTTCTAAAAGTACCTCAGAATAGATCTACTAAACATTTCGCTTCAAATCCAGGAGTGACGTTATTTTCTCCTCCTTAGTTACATACACAGTGTACAGGTTATTCTCTGTGAAACATGTGCAAGTCTGTCTCCTCCTACTCCACTACCATTACAAACAGCCTCGTTAGGTCACAGTTGTCTGCTCATGTTGGAATTCCTCTGTGCAATTCCTTGTATTTTAAGATTTGACTTTTAGTTGATAAGAATTTGGAGAGGAGTCTACGTAACGGTAACAATGATTCAGAAATATACTATGTAAATATACCGAACCTCTTGTATATGTTTTAGCTTCTTTAATCGGAGGAAAAAAAATTGCTATTAATTCCCGTCAAGACACATTGTAAACACGTGTGATAATGAATGTCAGGGAAATAAGAACCATGACAAAGGCAATGACTCAGATTAATGGCCTTGATGATGAAGACAAAAATGAATCATATGACGACGTGGGACAAACACAAGTTCCTTTGATATGGTTAAAGCA
>NW_027264590.1:0-18813 GCF_036320965.1 Panulirus ornatus | reverse complement strand
AGAGATGGAGAGAGAGAGAGAGTGAGAGAGAGAGGAGAGGAGAGAGAGAGGAGAGGAGAGAGAGGAAGAGGAGAGAGAGGGGGGGGAGAGAGAGAGCAGGAGAGAGAGGAGAGAGAGAGAGAGAGATGAGAGGAGAGAGAGAGATGATGAGATGGAGGAAGAGAGAGAGAGAATGAGAGAGAGGAGAGTAGTAGAAGGAGGAGACGAAGTTTGAGGTATGTGAGCGAACGGATGGGAGATGATGACGAGAAGAGAGAGGAGACGTGAGTGAGAGAGAGAGAAGAGATAGAGATAGAGGAGATGAGATTGAGAGAGAGAGAAGTGAGAAGAGAGATGAGAGAGATGAGAGAGAGAGAGAGAAGGAGAGATGAGAAGAGAGAGAAAGAAGATGAGAGAGAGATGAGAGAGAGAGAGAGATGAGAGGAGAGCGAAGGAGAGAGTATGATTAGTTTTTGTATGCGCTGGAAGCAAACGTGAGATGGGCTTGAGGCGAGGGAGAGCTAGGACAAAAAAAGGCGAGGGTGAGCGCGCCCTGTATGGTGAGGATCGGATGTCCACAAGCGAGGGTGATTGTGGATGAAGGTGAGGGTGGAATGGGCCTGAGGGTGATGGTTTGCCGACCTAACCGCGTGGGTGTGCTCTTCTTGGCGGCGACAGTGGAATGGGCCTGAGAAAGTGGTTACCTCGGCTCTGAAAATGAGGGTGGGCTCGGGAAGTAAGTGAAGAATGGACAAGGGCCTGATGGATAGAGTGGGATGGGCCTTGAAGTCGAGGTTGAGCTAGGTTTGAGGGCCTTAGTTAGGATGGGACTTGGACGGGGGAATGTGGGATATGCCTGAAGGACGAGGGTGGGTGGGACAAAGCTCCATGGTCAGGTGTCAGATTCAGAAGTCGAAAATCTTATGGTTCTGTAGGACGAGGATGACGTGGGCCTTAGGGCGGATGTGAGTTTGACATGAAGGCTAAAGAGGATGGGCCTGCAGTTGAAGATGGTAAGGCCTTGAAGACGAGGGTGGCAGAGTCTCAAGACGAGCTTGAGGAGGTTGGGGCCAGAGGTCGATTGGGGGAGGGTCCTGAACACGATTTTTAGTCAGGAAAGAAGTGAGGGACAGGTTGGGCTGGAAGGGGAGGTGGGTTGTGTGTAGACGAAGATGAGCTGGGACTAAAGGGGGTGTGTTGGGCTTACCAAAAGGGTTAAGGTCAAATGGGCAAGAAGGCAATGGTGGGATGGGTTTAAAGGGACGTTTGGGGGCCAAATACTGAGGTGATGGTGAGTTGGGTTGAAGATGAGTGGGGTATTGCAAACTGAAAGCGAACGTGTGTGGGTTAGGAGGAGGAGAAGGGTTGGAATTAGGTCGTTTGGTGGGATGGGCGAAGGGGGAGGGTGAGATAGGCTAGTATTTGGGGGTTGGATAAAAAAAAGGCATGGGTGAGATGGGATGAATGTGAGGTTTGGATTGACTTGAAGAAGATTCGCTGGTCGGAAGGAGAGGTTGGCTTTGCGTTAGGGTGAATGTGGTTGGAAGTGATGGGAAGGGTGGTCTAGGAGTAAAAGCGAGAATTGCCTGGGATAGATAGCAAAGGGGTTCGGCTCTGAATTTTGGCGAGTGGAATGAGCCTGAAAGCGAGTGAAGATGTGCTTTTTTTCCAAAGGTGGGATGGGCCAGAAAGCAAGGGTAGGATGGACTTAAAGGGCGAGGCTAGGATAGAATTGAAAAAAAAGGGTTAACTGGTATGAAGAGAGGTTGGCCCGTCAAAAGGTGAAGGTGAAAAGGGAAAGAACGACTCGGTTGGCTAGGACTGAAAATGAGAGTGGGCTGGGGCTAGAAGGCGAAAGGGGGGCGGGTCGAAGGTGTGGACGGAAAAAAGCCTGATGGCGAGAGTGAGATGGTCTTTAGGTAAGTGTGGAAAGGCGAGAAGGTAAGGGTTTAATGCGTTTGAATGGAGGGGTTGTGTTGTGCCTGAAGGGTGAGGGTAGGCAGGTCAAGTTGAGTTAGGTTGGGCTAGAAGGCGAAGTGTGCTGGTATTTACGGCAAGTGTTAGCTACTCGTAAAAGCAAGTGGATCGGCAAAGGACGATGTTGGGCTGAGCTGAAAGGGGAAGGTCTTGAGGAAAGAGTGGGATGGGTCTAAAGATGTAGGTCGGCTGCGCCTGAAGGAGGCGGTGGATGGCACAAGAAAGAGAAGAGGAGAAGAGAGAGAGAGAGAGAGAGAGAGATGAGAGAGAGAGAGAGAGAGAGTGAGAGAGAGGAGAGAGAGAGAGAGAGAGAGAGAGAGAGAGATGAGGAGAGAGAGAGGAGAGAGAGAGAGAGAGTTAGAGAGAGAGAGAGAATGATCTAGTTTTTGTATGCGCTAGAAGGCAAACGTGAGATGGGCTTGAAGGCGAGGAAGAGCTAGACAAAAAAGGCGAGGCTGGGCCGGCCCTGAAGGTGAGGCTCGGATGGTCCACAAAGCGAGGGTGAGGTGGAGATGTAGGTGAGGGTGGAATGGGCCTGAAGGTGATGGTTTGTCGACCTAACCGCGAGGGTGTTCTTTTCATAGCGACGACAGTGGAATGGGTCTGAGAAAGTGGTTACCTCGGCCTGAAAATGAGGGTGGGCTCGGGAAGTAAGTGAAGATGGAATTGGCCTGAAGGGTAGAGTAGGATGGGCCTGAAGGCGAGGTTGAGCTAGATTTGAGTTCATTAGTAGGATGGACCTGACGGGAATGCTGGGATATGCCTGAAGACGAGGGTGGGCTGGACCAAAGGCTTCCATGGTCAGGGTCAGAGTCGAAATTGGAATGGTTCTGTAGACGAGGTGTGAGTGGGCCTGAGGGCGAATGTAAGCTTGTCATGAAGGATAAGTAGGGATTGGGCCAGAAGTCGAAGATGGTAGGCCCTGAGAAGAGGGCGGATAGATTCTCAAGGCGAACTTGAGGTAGGTTTGGCCAGAGGTCGTTTGTGGGATGTCCCTGAACACGAGTGTAGTCAGGAAAAGAAGGCGAGGACAGATTCGGCTGGAAGGGGGAGGTGGGTTGTGCTGTGACGAAGATGAGCTGGGCTAAAGGGGAGTGTGAGCTTGACCTAAAGGTTAAGTCAAATGGGCAAGAATGGAATGGTGGGATGGGTTTGAAGACGATGGTGGCCAAATACTGATGGCGATGGTGAGATGGGTTGAAGATGTGTGTGGTATGCGACTGAAAGCGAACGTGGGCTGGGATAGGGGGAGAAGTGTTGGAATTAGGTCGTTGGTGGGATTGGGCCTGAAGGCGAGGGTGAGATAGGCTAGTATTTGGGGGGTTGGATGGGAAAGAAGGCTTGGGTGAGGATGGGATGATGTGAGGGTTGGATTGACTTGAAGAAGATTCGCTGGGTCGGAAGGAGAGGTTTGCTTTGCGTTAGAAGGTGAATGTGGATTGGAAGTGATGGGAATGGTGGTCTAGGAGTAAAAGCGAGAATAGCCTGGGATAGATAGCGAACTAGGTCGGCTCTGTATATGCGAGTGGATGAGCCTGAAAGCGAGTTAAGATGAGCTTCTATCCAAAGGTGGGATGGGCAGAAAGCAAGGTATGGATGGACTTGAAGGCGAGGCTAGGATTAGAATTGAAAAAGAGGTTACCCCAGGGTAGAAGAGAGGTTGGGCCCGAACAGAAGGTGAAGTGAGAGGGAATGAAGACTAGGTTGGGCTAGGACTGAAAATGAGAGTGGCTGGGCTAGAAGGCGAAATGGTGGGGTGTCTGAATGGTGTGGATGAAGAGCCTGAAGGCGAGAGTGAGATGGTCTTGTAGGTAAGTGTGGAAAGGCGAGAGGTAAGGGTTAATGCGTTTGAATGAGAGGGTGTGATGTGCTGAATGCGATGGGAGGCAGGGTCAGAAGTTGAATTGAGATTGGGCTAGAAGGCGAAGGTGTGACTGGTATTTACGGCAAAGGTGTTAGCTAGTCGTAAAAGCAAAAGTGGGATCTGCCAAGGGCGATTTGGGACTGAGCTGGAAGGGGAAGTCTTGAGGACGAATGTGGGATGGGTCTAAAGATGTAGGTCGGCTGCGCCTGAAGGAGCGGGTGGAATGGGCCACAAGAAAGAGAGAGAGAGAGAGAGCGAGAGGAGAGAGAGAGATGAGAGAGAGAGAGGAAGATGAGAAATGGGGTGAGAGATGAGAGAGAGAGAGAGAGAGAGAGAGAGATGAGGAGAGGATGAGAGAGAGGAGAGAGAGAGAGAGAGAGAGAGAGATCTATTTTTTGTATGCGCTAGAATTCAAACGTGAGATGGGCTTGAAGGCGAGGGAGAGCTAGACAAAAAAGGTGAGTGTGAGCCGGCCCTGAAGGTGAGGCTCGGATGGTCCAGAGAGCTAGGGTGAGGTGGAGCTGAAGGTGAGGGTGGAATTGCCTTGAAGGTGATGGTTTGCCGATATAACCGCGAGGGTGTGCTTTTTATGGCGGCGACAGTGGAATGGGCCTGAGAAAGTGGTTACCTCGGCCTGAAGATGAGGGTGGGCTCGGGAAGTAACTGAAGACAGACTTGTCCTGATGGCTAGAGTAGGATGGGCCTGAAGGAGGTTGAGCTAGGTTTGAGGGCATTAGTAGGATGGATCTGACGGGAATGCTGGGATATGCCTGACGACGAGGGTGGGCTGGGACAAAAGGCCTCCATGGTCTGGGTCAGAAGTCGAAAATGGAATGGTCTGTAGACGAGGATGTGCTGGACCTGAGGGCAATGTAAGATTGAACATGAAGGCTAAGGAGTGATGGGCCAGAAGGCGAAGGAGGTAAGGCCCTGAAGACTAGGGTGGGTAAAGTTTCAAGGCGAGCTTGAAGTAGTTTTGGGCCAGAGGTCGATTGTGGGATGTCCCTGAACACGAGTGTAGTCAGGAAAAGAGGACGAGGACAGGTTCGGCTGGAAGGGGGAGGTGGGTTGTGCCTGTGGACAAAGATAAGCTGGGCCTAAAGGGGAGTGTGAGCTTGACTTAAAGGTTAAGGTCAAATTGGCAAGAAGGCAATGGTGGGATGGGTTTGAAGACGATGGTGGCCAAATACTGAAGGCGATGGTGAGATGCGTTGAAGATGAGTTTGGTATGCGACTGAAAGCGAACGTGGGCTGGGATAGGAGGAGGAGAAGTGTTAGAATTAGGTCGTTGGTGGGGGATGGGCCTGAAGGCGAGGGCGAGATAGGCTAGTATTTGGGGGTTGGATGGGAAAGAAGGCATGGGTGAGATGGGATGAATGTGAGGGTTGGATTGACTTGAAGAAGATTCGCTGTGTCGGAAGGAGAGGTTTGCCTTGCGTTAGAAGGTGAATGTGGGTTGGAAGTGATGGGAATAGTGGTCTAGGAGTAAAAGGGAGAATAGCCTGGGATAGAGAGCGAAGGGGGTCGGCTCTGAATATGCGAGTGGAATAAGCCTGAAAGCGAGTGAAGACGAACTTCTATCCAAAGGTGGGATGGGCCAGAAAACAAGGGTGGGAAGGGCTTAAAGGCGAGGCTAGGATAGAATTGAAAAAGAGGGTGAGCAGGGTATGAAGAGACGTTGGGCCCCGATCAGAAGGTGAAGATGAGAAGGGAATGAAGATTAGGTTGGGTTAGGACTGATAATGAGAGTGGGGTGGGCTAGAAGGCGAACGGGGTGCGTGTCTGAAGGTGTGGATGGAAGAAGCCTGAAGGCGAGTGAGATGGTCTTGTAGGTAAGTTTGGAAAGGCGAAAAGGTAAGGGTTCAATGGGTTTGAATGCGAGGGTGTGATGTGCCCGAATGCGAAGGTAGGTGGGGTCAGAAGTTGAAGATAGGTTGGGCTACAGGGCGAATTGTGCTGGTATTTACGGCAAGGGTTAGCTAGTCCTAAAAGCAAAAGTGGGATCGGCCAAAGGACGATGTTGGACTGAGCTGGAAGGGGGAAGGTCTTGAGGGCGAAGGTGGGATGGGTCTAAAGATATAGGTCGGCTGCGCCTGAAGGAGCGGGTGGAATGGGCCACAAAAGAGAGAGAGAGAGAGAGAGAGAGAGAGAGAGAGAGAGAGAGAGAGAGAGAGAGAGAGAGAGAGAGAGAGAGAGAGAGAGAGAGAGAGAGAGAGAGAGAAGAGAGAGAGAGAGAGAGAGAGAGAGAGAGAGAGAGAGAGAGAGAGAGAGAGAGAGAGAGAGAGAGAGAGAGAGAGAGAGAGAGAGAGAGAGAGAGAGAGAGAGAGAGAGAGAGAGAGAGAGAGAGAGAGAGAGAGAGAGAGAGAGAGAGAGAGAGAGAGAGAGAGAGAGAGATGAGAGAGAGAGAGAGAGAGAGAGAGAGAGAGAGAGAGAGAGAGAGAGAGAGAGAGAGATCTAATTTTTGTATGCGCTAGAGGGCAAACGTGAGATGGGCTTGAAGGCGAGGGAGAGCTAGACAAAAAAGGTGAGTGTGAGCCGGCCCTAAAGGTGAGGCTCGGATGGTCCAGACAGCGAGGGTGAGGTGGAGCTGAAGGTGAGGGTGGAATTGGCCTGAAGGTGATGGTTTGCCGATCTAACCGCGAGGGTGTTCTTTTTATGGCGGCGACAGTGGAATGGGCCTGAGAAAGTGGTTACCTCGGCCTGAAGATGAGGGTGGGCTCGGGAAGTAAGTGAAGGCAGACTTGTCCTGATGGCTAGAGTAGGATGGGCCTTAAGGCGAGGTTGAGCTGGGTTTGAGGGCGTTAGTAGGATGGACCTGACGGGAATGCTGGGATATGCCTGACGACGAGGGTGGGCTGGGACAAAAGGCCTCCATGGTCTGGGTCAGAAGTCGAAAGTGGAATGGGTCTGTAGACGAGGATGAGCTGGGCTTGAGGGCGAATGTAAGCTTGACATGAAGGCTAAGGAGGGATGGGCCAGAAGGCGAAGGTGGTAAGGCCCTGAAGACTACGGTGGGTAAAGTTTCAAGGCGAGCTTGAAGTAGTTTTCGGCCAGAGGTCGATTGTGGGATGTCCCTGAACACGATTGTAGTCAGGAAAAGAGGGCGAGGACAGGTTCGGCTGGAAGGGGGAGGTGGGTTGTGCCTGTGGACTGAAGATGAACTGGGCCTAAAGGGGAGTGTGAGCTTGACCTAAAGGTTAAGGTCAAATGGTCAAGAAGGCAATGGTGGGATGTGTTTGAAGACGATGGTGGCCAAATACTGAAGGCGATGGTGAGATGCGTTGAAGATGAGTGTGGTATGCGACTGAAAGCGAACGTGGGCTGGGATAGGAGGAGGAGAAGTGTTAGAATTAGGTCGTTGGTGGGATGGGCGTGAAGGCGAGGGCGAGATAGGCTAGTATTTGGGGGTTGGATGGGAAGGAAGGCATGGGTGAGATGGGATGAATGTGAGGGTTGGATTGACTTGAAGAAGATTCGCTGGGTCGGAAGGAGAGGTTTGCCTTGCGTTAGAAGGTGAATGTGGGTTGGAAGTGATGGGAATGGTGGTCTAGGAGTAAAAGGGAGAATAGCCTGGGATAGAGAGCGAAGGAGGTCGGCTCTGAATATGCGAGTGGAATGAGCCTGAAAGCGAGTGAAGACGAACTTCTATCCAAAGGTGGGATGGGCCAGAAAACAAGGGTGGGATGGGCTTAAAGGCGAGGCAAGGATAGAATTGAAAAAGAGGGTGAGCAGGGTATGAAGAGACGTTGGGCCCGACCAGAAGGTGAAGATGAGAAGGGAATGAAGACTAGGTTGGGCTAGGACTGAAAATGAGAGTGGGCTGGGCTAGAAGGCGAAAGTGGTGCGTGTCTGAAGGTGTGGATGGAAGAAGCCTGAAAGCGAGAGTGAGATGGTCTTGTGGGTAAGTTTGGTAAGACGAAAGGTAAGGGTTCAATGGGTTTGAATGCGAGGGTGTGATGTGCCTGAAGGCGAAGGTAGGCGGAGTCAGAAGTTGAAGTTAGGTTGGGCTACAAGGCGAATTGTGCTG
The DNA here is from genome assembly GCF_036320965.1 of Panulirus ornatus. Lineage (NCBI taxonomy): Eukaryota > Metazoa > Arthropoda > Malacostraca > Decapoda > Palinuridae > Panulirus > Panulirus ornatus. The sequence continues at coordinate 10,966 of NW_027264590.1, read as the reverse complement.
GTATTTACGGCAAGGGTTAGCTAGTCCTAAAAGCAAAAGTGGGATCGGCCAAAGGACGATGTTGGACTGACCTGTAAGGGGTAAGGTCTTGAGGGCGAAGGTGGGATGGGTCTAAAGATGTAGGTCGGCTGCGCCTGAAGGAGCGGGTGGAATGGGCCACAAAAGAGAGAGAGAGAGAGAGAGAGAGAGAGAGAGAGAGAGAGAGAGAGAGAGAGAGAGAGAGAGAGAGAGAGAGAGAGAGAGAGAGAGAGAGAGAGAGAGAGAGAGAAGAGAGAGAGAGAGAGAGAGAGAGAGAGAGAGAGAGAGAGAGAGAGAGAGAAGAGAGAGAGAGAGAGAGAGAGAGAGAGAGAGAGAGAGAGAGAGAGAGAGAGAGAGAGAGAGAAGAGAGAGAGAGATGAGAGAGAGAGAGAGAGAGAGAGAGAGAGAGAGAGAGAGAGAGAGAGAGAGAGAGAGAGAGAGAGAGAGAGAGATCTAATTTCTGTATGCGCTAAAAGGCAAACGTGAGATGGGCTTGAAGGCGAAGGAGAGCTAGACAAAAAAGGTGAGTGTTAGCCGGCCCTAAAGGTGAGGCTTGACATGAAGGCTAAGGAGGCTAAGGCCAGAAGGCGAAGGTGGTAAGGCCCTGAAGACTATGGTGGGTAAAGTTTCAAGGCGAGCTTGAAGTAATTTTCGGCCAGAGGTCGATTGTGGGATGTCCCTGAACACGATTGTAGTCAGGAAAAAAGGGCGAGGACAGGCTCGGCTGGAAGGGGGAGGTGGGTTGTGCCTGTGGACGAAGATAAGCTGGGCCTAAAGGTTAAGGTCAAATGGGCAAGAAGGCAATGGTGGGATGGGTTTGAAGACGATGGTGGCCAAATACTGAAAGCGATGGTGAGATGCGTTGAAGATGAGTGTGGTATGCGACTGAAAGCGAACGTGGGCTGGGATAGGAGTAGGAGAAGTGTTAGAATTAGGTCGTTGGTGGGATGGGCCTGAAGGCGAGGGCGAGATAGGCTAGTATTTGGGGGTTGGATGGGAAAGAAGGCATGGGTGAGATGGGATGAATGTGAGGGTTGGATTGACTTGAAGAAGATTCGCTGGGTCGGAAGGAGAGGTTTGCCTTGCGTTAGAAGGTGAATGTGGGATGGAAGTGATGGGAATGGTGGTCTAGGAGTAAAAGGGAGAATAGCCTGGGATAGAGAGCGAAGGGGGTCGGCTCTAAAAATGCGAGTGGAATGAGCCTGAAAGCGAGTGAAGACGAACTTCTATCCAAAGGTGGGATGGGCCAGAAAACAAGGGTGGGATGGGCTTAAAGGCGAGGCTAGGATTGAATTGAAAAAGAGGGTGAGCAGGGTATGAAGAGACGTTTGGCCCGACTAGAAGGTGAAGATGAGAAGGGAATGAAGACTAGGTTGGGCTAGGACTGAAAATGAGAGTGGGCTGTGCTAGAAGGCGAAAGGGGTGCGTGTCTGAATGTGTGGATGGAAGAAGCCTGAAGGCGAGAGTGAGATGGTCTTGTAGGTAAGTTTGGAAATGCGAAAAGGTAAGGGTTCAATGGGTTTGAAATGGGGGGTTGTGATGTGCCTCAAGGCGAAGGTAGGTGGGGTCAGAAGTTGAAGTTAGGTTGGGCTACAAGGCGAATTGTGCTGGTATTTACGGCAAGGGTTAGCTAGTCCTAAAAGCAAAAGTGGGATCGGCCAAAGGACGATGTTGGACTGAGCTGGAAGGGGGAAGGTCTTGAGGGCGAAGGTGGAATGGGTCTAAAAATGTAGGTCGGCTGCGCCTGAAGGAGCGGGTGGAATGGGCCACAAAAGAGAGAGAGAGAGAGAGAGAGAGAGAGAGAGAGAGAGAGAGAGAGAGAGAGAGAGAGAGAGAGAGAGAGAGAGAGAAAGAGAGAGAGAGAGAGACAGAGAGAGAGAGAGAGAGAGAGAGAGAGAGAGAGAGAGAGAGAGAGAGAGAGAGAGAGAGAGAGAGAGAGAGAGAGAGAGAGAGAGAGAGAGAGAGAGAGAGAGAGAGAGGGAGAGAGAGAGAGAGAGAGAGAAAGAATGATCTAGTTTTTGTATGCGCTAGAAGGCAAATGTGAGATGGGCTTGAAGGCGAGGGAGAGCTAGACAAAAAAGGCGAGGGTGACCCGGCCCTGAAGGTGAGGCTCGGATGGTCCACAAAGCGAGGGTGAGTTGGAGATGAAGGTGAGGGTGGAATGGGCCTGAAGGTGATGGTTTGCCGAACTAATCGCGAGGGCGTGCTTTTCATGGCGGCGACAGTGGAATGGGCCTGAGAAAGTGGTTACCTCGGCCTGAAGATGAGGGTGGGCTCGGGAAGTAATTGAAGACAGACTTGTCCTGATGGCTAGAGTAGGATGGGCCTGAAGGCGAGGTTGAGCTAGGTTTGAGGGCGTTAGTAGGATGGACCTGACGGGAATGCTGGGATATGCCTGACGACGAGGGTGGGCTGGGACAAAAGGCCTCCATGGTCAGGGTCATAAGTCGAAAATGGAATGGTTTTGTAGACGAGGATGAGCTGTGCCTGAGGGCGGATGTAAGCTTGACATGAAGGCTAAGGAGGGATGGGCCAGAAGGCGAAGGTGGTAAGGCCCTGAAGACTAGGGTGGTTAAAGTTTCAAGGCGAGCTTGAAGTAGTTTTCGGCCAGAGGTCGATTGTGGGATGTCCCTGAACACGATTGTAGTCAGGAAAAGAGGGCGAGGAAAGGTTTGGCTGGAAGGGGGAGGTGGGTTGTGCCTGTGGACGAAGATGAGCTGGGCCTAAAGGGGAGTATGAGCTTGACCGAAAGGTTAAGGTCAAATGGGCAAGAAGGCAATGGTGGGATGGGTTTGAAGACGATAGTGGCCAAATACTGAAGGCGATGGTGAGATGCGTTGAAGATGAGTGTGGTATGCGACTGAAAGCGAACGTGGGCTGGGATAGGAGGAGGAGAAGTGTTAGAATTAGGTCGTTGGTGGGATGTGCCTGAAGGCGAGGGTGAGATAGGCTAGTATTAGGGGGGTGGATGGGAAAGAAGGCATGGGTGAGATGGGTTGTATGTGAGGGTTGGATTGACTTGAAGAAGATTCGCTGGGTCGGAAGGAGAGGTTTGCCTTGCGTTAGAAGGTGAATGTGGGTTGGAAGTGATGGGAATGGTGGTCTAGGAGTAAAAGGGAGAATAGCCTGGGATAGAGAGCGAAGGGGGTCGGCTCTGAATATGCGACTGGAATGAGCCTGAAAGCGAGTGAAGACGAACTTCTATCCAAAGGTGGGATGGGCCAGAAAGCAAGGGTGGTATGGGCTTAAAGGCGAGGCTAGGATAGAATTGAAAAAGAGGGTGAGCAGGGTATGAAGAGAGGTTGGGCCCGACCAGAAGGTGAAGATGAGAAGGGAATGAAGACTAGGTTGGGCTAAGACTGAAAATTAGAGTGGGCTGGGCTAGAAGGCGAAAGGGGTGCGTGTCTGAAGGTGTGTTTGGAAGAAGCCTGAAGGCGAGAGTGAGATGGTCTTGTGGGTAAGTTTGGAAAGGCGAAAAGGTAAGGGTTCACTGGGTTTGAATGCGAGGGTGTGGTGTGCCTGAAGGCGAAGGTAGGCGGAGTCAGAAGTTGAAGTTAGGTTGGGCTACAAGGCGAATTGTGCTGGTATTTACGGCAAGGGTAAGCTAGTCCTAAAAGCAAAAGTGGGATCGGCCAAAGGACGATGTTGGACTGACCTGTAAGGGGTAAGGTCTTGAGGGCGAAGGTGGGATGGGTCTAAAGATGTAGGTCGGCTGCGCCTGAAGGAGCGGGTGGAATGGGCCAGAAAGAGAGAGAGAGAGAGAGAGAGAGAGAGAGAGAGAGAGAGAGAGAGAGAGAGAGAGAGAGAGAGAGAGAGAGAGAGAGAGAGAGAGAGAGAGAGAGAGAGAGAGAGAGAGAGAGAGAGAGAGAGAGAGAGAGAGAGAGAGAGAGAGAGAGAGAGAGAGAGAGAGAGAGAGAGAGAGAGAGAGAGAGAGAGAGAGAGAGAGAGAGAGAGAGAGAGAGAGAGAGAGAGAGAGAGAGAGAGAGAGAGAGAGAGAAGAGAGAGAGAGAGAGAGAGAGAGAGAGAGAGAGAGAGAGAGAGGAGAGAGAGAGAGAGAGAGAGAGATGAGAGAGAGAGAGAGAGAGAGAGAGAGAGAGAGAGAGAGAGAGAGAGAGAGAGAGAGAGAGAGAGAGAGAGTAATGAGAGAGAGAGAGAGAGAGAGAGAGAGAGAGAGAGAGAGAGAGAGAGAGAGAGAGAGAGAGAGAGAGAGAGAGAGAGAGAGAGAGAGAGATCTAATTTTTGTATGCGCTAAAAGGCAAACGTGAGATGGGCTTGAAGGCGAAGGAGAGCTAGACAAAAAAGGTGAGTGTTAGCCGGCCCTAAAGGTGAGGCTTGACATGAAGGCTAAGGAGGCTAAGGCCAGAAGGCGAAGGTGGTAAGGCCCTGAAGACTATGGTGGGTAAAGTTTCAAGGCGAGCTTGAAGTAGTTTTCGGCCAGAGGTCGATTGTGGGATGTCCCTGAACACGATTGTAGTCAGGAAAAAAGGGCGAGGACAGGCTCGGCTGGAAGGGGGAGGTGGGTTGTGCCTGTGGACGAAGATAAGCTGGGCCTAAAGGTTAAGGTCAAATGGGCAAGAAGGCAATGGTGGGATGTGTTTGAAGACGATGGTGGCCAAATACTGAAGGCGATGGTGAGATGCGTTGAAGATGAGTGTGGTATGCGACTGAAAGCGAACGTGGGCTGGGATAGGAGTAGGAGAAGTGTTAGAATTAGGTCGTTGGTGGGATGGGCCTGAAGGCGAGGGCGAGATAGGCTAGTATTTGGGGGTTGGATGGGAAAGAAGGCATGGGTGAGATGGGATGAATGTGAGGGTTGGATTGACTTGAAGAAGATTCGCTGGGTCGGAAGGAGAGGTTTGCCTTGCGTTAGAAGGTGAATGTGGGATGGAAGTGATGGGAATGGTGGTCTAGGAGTAAAAGGGAGAATAGCCTGGGATAGAGAGCGAAGGGGGTCGGCTCTAAAAATGCGAGTGGAATGAGCCTGAAAGCGAGTGAAGACGAACTTCTATCCAAAGGTGGGATGGGCCAGAAAACAAGGGTGGGATGGGCTTAAAGGCGAGGCTAGGATAGAATTGAAAAGAGGGTGAGCAGGGTATGAAGAGACGTTGGGCCCGACCAGAAGGTGAAGATGAGAAGGGAATGAAGACTAGGTTGGGCTAGGACTGAAAATGAGAGTGGGCTGTGCTAGAAGGCGAAAGGGGTGCGTGTCTGAAGGTGTGGATGGAAGAAGCCTGAAGGCGAGAGTGAGATGGTCTTGTAGGGTAAGTTTGGAAATGCGAAAAGGTAAGGGTTCAATGGGTTTGAAAGGGGGGGTTGTGATGTGCCTCAAGGCGAAGGTAGGTGGGGTCAGAAGTTGAAGTTAGGTTGGGCTACAAGGCGAATTGTGCTGGTATTTACGGCAAGGGTTAGCTAGTCCTAAAAGCAAAAGTGGGATCGGCCAAAGGACGATGTTGGACTGAGCTGGAAGGGGGAAGGTCTTGAGGGCGAAGGTGGAATGGGTCTAAAGATGTAGGTCGGCTGCGCCTGAAGGAGCGGGTGGAATGGGCCACAAAAGAGAGAGAGAGAGAGAGAGAGAGAGAGAGAGAGAGAGAGAGAGAGAGAGAGAGAGAGAGAGAGAGAGAGAGAGAGAGAGAGAGAGAGAGAGAGAGAGAGAGAGAGAGAGAGAGAGAGAGAGAGAGAATGATCTAGTTTTTGTATGCGCTAGAAGGCAAATGTGAGATGGGCTTGAAGGCGAGGGAAAGCTAGACAAAAAAGGCTGAGGGTGACCCGGCCCTGAAGGTGAGGCTCGGATGGTCCAAAAAGCGAGGGTGAGTTGGAGATGAAGGTGAGGGTGGAATGGGCCTGAAGGTGATGGTTTGCCGAACTAATCGCGAGGGCGTGCTTTTCATGGCGGCGACAGTGGAATGGGCCTGAGAAAGTGGTTACCTCGGCCTGAAGATGAGGGTGGGCTCGGGAAGTAAGTGAAGACAGACTTGTCCTGATGGCTAGAGTAGGATGGGCCTGAAGGCGAGGTTGAGCTAGGTTTGAGGGCGTTAGTAGGATGGACCTGACGGGAATGCTGGGATATGCCTGACGACGAGGGTGGGCTGGGACAAAAGGCCTCCATGGTCAGGGTCATAAGTCGAAAATGGAATGGTTTTGTAGACGAGGATGAGCTGTGCCTGAGGGCGGATGTAAGCTTGACATGAAGGCTAAGGAGGGATGGGTCAGATGGCGAAGGTGGTAAGGCCCTGAAGACTAGGGTGGTTAAAGTTTCAAGGCGAGCTTGAAGTAGTTTTCGGCCAGAGGTCGATTGTGGGATGTCCCTGAACACGATTGTAGTCAGGAAAAGAGGGCGAGGAAAGGTTTGGCTGTGGACGAAGATGAGCTGGGCCTAAAGGGGAGTATGAGCTTGACCGAAAGGTTAAGGTCAAATGGGCAAAAAGGCAATGGTGGGATGGGTTTGAAGACGATAGTGGCCAAATACTGAAGGCGATGGTGAGATGCGTTGAAGATGAGTGTGGTATGCGACTGAAAGCGAACGTGGGCTGGGATAGGAGGAGGAGAAGTGTTAGAATTAGGTCGTTGGTGGGATGTGCCTGAAGGCGAGGGTGAGATAGGCTAGTATTTGGGGGTTGGATGGGAAAGAAGTCATGGGTGAGATGGGTTGTATGTGAGGGTTGGATTGACTTGAAGAAGATTCGCTGGGTCGGAAGGAGAGGTTTGCCTTGCGTTAGAAGGTGAATGTGGGTTGGAAGTGATGGGAATGGTGGTCTAGGAGTAAAAGGGAGAATAGCCTGGGATAGAGAACGAAGGGGGTCGGCTCTGAATATGGGAGTGGAATGAGCCCGAAAGCGAGTGAAGACGAACTTCTATCCAAAGGTGGGATGGGCCAGAAAGCAAGGGTGGGATGGGCTTAAAGGCGAGGCTAGGATAGAATTGAAAAAGAGGGTGAGCAGGGTATGAAGAGAGGTTGGGCCCGACCAGAAGGTGAAGATGAGAAGGGAATGAAGACTAGGTTGGGCTAAGACTGAAAATTAGAGTGGGCTGGGCTAGAAGGCGAAAGGGGTGCGTGTCTGAAGGTGTGTTTGGAAGAAGCTGAAGGCGAGAGTGAGATGTCTTGTGGGTAAGTTTGGAAAGGCGAAAAGGTAAGGGTTCACTGGGTTTGAATGCGAGGGTGTGGTGTGCCTGAAGGCGAAGGTAGGCGGAGTCAGAAGTTGAAGTTAGGTTGGGCTACAAGGCGAATTGTGCTGGTATTTACGGCAAGGGTTAGCTAGTCCTAAAAGCAAAAGTGGGATCGGCCAAAGGACGATGTTGGACTGAGCTGGAAGGGGAAGGTTTTGAGGTCGAAGGTGGGATGGGTCTAAGTGTAGGTCGACTGCGCCTGAAGGAGCGGGTGGAATGGGCCACAAAAGAGAGAGAGAGAGATGAGAGAGAGAGATGGAGAGGAGAGAGAGATGAGAGAGAGAGAGAAAGGAGAGAGAGGAAGGGGGAGAGAAAGAGAGAGAGGAGAGAGAGAGGAGAGAGAGGAGAGTGAGAGAGAGAGAGAGAGAGAGAGAGAGAGAGAGAGAGGAGAGAGAGAGAGAGAGAGAGAGAGAGAGAGGAGAGAGAGAGATAGAGAGAGAGAGACGAGAGAGAGAGAGAGAGAGAGAGAGAGAGAGGGAGAGAGAGAGGAGAGAGAGAGTGAGATGAGAGGAGAGAGAGAGACGAGGTGACGAGAGAGAGAGACGATGAGAGAGAGAGAGAGGAGAGAGAGGAGAGAAGAGAGATTAATTTTTGTATGCGCTAAAAGGCAAAAGTGAGATGGGCTTGAAGGCGAAGGAGAGCTAGACAAAAAGTTGAGTGTGAGCCGGCCCTAAAGGTGAGGCTTGACATGAAGGCTAAGGAGGGATCGGCCAGAAGGCGAAGGTGGTAGGCCCTGAAGACTATGGTGGGTAAAGTTTCAAGGCGAGCTTGAAGTAGTTTTCGGCCAGAGGTCGATTGTGGGATGTCCCTGACACGATTGTAGTCAGGAAAAAAGGGCGAGGCCAGGTTCGGCTGGCAAGGGGGTGGTGGTTGTGCCTGTGACGAAGATAGCTGGGCCTAAGGTTAAGGTCAAATGGGCAAGAAGGCAATTGGTGGGATGGGTTTTTGAAGACGATGGTGGCCAAATACTGAAGGCGATGGTGAGATGCGTTGAAGATGAGTGTGGTATGCGACTGAAAGCGAACGTGGGCTGGGATAGGAGGAGGAGAAGTGTTAGAATTAGGTCGTTGGTGGGATGGCCTGAAGGCGAGGGCGAGATAGGCTAGTATTTGGGGGTTGGATGGGAAAGAAGGCATGGGTTGAGATGGGTATGAATGTGAGGGTTGGATTGACTTGAAGAAGATTCGCTGTGTCGGAAGGAGAGGTATGCCTTGCGTTAGAAGGTGAATGTGGGATGGAAGTGATGGGAATGGTGGTCTAGGAGTAAAAGGGAGAATAGCCTGGGATAGAGAGCGAAGGGGGTCGGCTCTGAATATGCGAGTCGAATGAGCCTGAAACGAGTGAAGACGAACTTCTACCCAAAGGTTGGATGGGCCAGAAAACAAGGGTGGGATGGGCTTAAAGGCGAGGCTAGGATAGAATTAAAAAAGAGGGTTAGCAGGGTATGAAAGACGTTGGGCCCGACCAGAAGGTGAAGATGAGAAGGGAATGAAGACTAGGTTGGGTAGGACTGAAAAATGAGAGTGGGCTGTGCTAGAAGGCGAAAGGGGTGCGTGTCGGGAAGGTGTGGATGGAAGAAGCCTGAAGGCGAGAGTGAGATGGTCTTGTAGGTAAGTTTGGAAATGCGAAAGGTAATGGTTCAATGGGTTGAAAGGGGGGTTGTGATGTGCCTGAGGCGAAGGTAGGCGGGGTCAAAAGTTGAAGTTGGGTTGGCTACAAGGCGAATTGTGCTGGTATTTACGGAAAGGGTTTTAGCTAGTCTAAAAGCAAAAGTGGGATCGGCCAAAGGACGATGTTGGACTGAGCTGGAAGGGGGAAGGTCTTGAGGGCAAAGGTGGGATGGGTCTAAAGATGTAGGTCGGCTGCGCCTGAAGGAGCGGGTGGAATGGGCCACAAAGAGAGAGAGAGAGAAAAGGGAGAGAGAACGAGAGAGAGGGAGGAGAGAGAGAGAGAGGAGAGAGAGAGAGAGAGAGAGAGAGAGAGAGAGAGGAGGGGAGAGAGATGAGAAGAGAGAGAGAGAGGAGAAGTAGAGAGAGAGAGAGAGAGAGGGAGAATTTTTTGTATGCGCTAGAGGGAAACGTGAGATGGGCTTGAAGGCGAGGGAGAGCTAGACAAAAAAGGTGAGTGTGAGCCGGCCCAAAAGGGTTTGAGGGCTCGGATGGTCCAGACAGCGAGGGTGAGGTGGAGCTGAAGGTGAGGGTGGAATTGGCCTGAGGTGATGTTTGCCGATCTAACCGCGAGGGTGTTCTTTTTATGGCGGCGACAGTGGAATGGGCCTGAGAAAGTGGTTACCTCGGCCTGAAGATGAGGTTGGGTCGGGAAGTAAGTGAAGACAGACTTGTCCTGATGGCTAGAGTAGGATGGGCCTGAGCGAGGTTGAGCTGGGTTTGAGGGCGTTAGTAGGATGGACCTGAGGGGAAAATGCTGGGATATCCCTGACGACGAGGGTGGGATGGGACAAAAGGCCTCCATGGTCTGGGTCAGAAGTCGAAAGGGGAATGGGTCTGTAGACGAGGATGAGCTGGGCTTGAGGGCGAATGTAAGCTTGACATGAAGGCAAAGGAGGGAGGGGCCAGAAGGCGAAGGTGGTAAGGCCTGAAGACAGGTGGGTAAAGTTTCAAGGCGGGCTTGAAGGTTTTCGGCCAAGGTCGTTTTGTCGGATGTCCTAAACACGATTGTAGTCAGGAAAAGGGGGCGAGGACGGTTCGCGGGAAAGGGGGAGGGGGGTTTGTGCTTGGGGAAGAGAACTAGGCCTAAAGGGAGTGTAAGTTGCCTAAAGGTTAAGGTCATGGTAAAAAGGGAAATTGGGAGGGGTTTTAAAACGAGGGTGGCCAAAACTAAAGGGCGATGGTGAGATGCGTTGAAGAGAGTGTGGTATGCGATGAAAGCAAAAGTGGCTGGGATGGGGAGGAAAAGGTTTTAGAATTAGGTCGTTGGTGGGAGGGGTGAAGGCAGGGCGAGATGGTAGTATTTGGGGGTTGGGGGGAAAAAGGGCATGGGGGGATGGGAAAATTGAGGGTTGGATTGACTTGAAGAAGATTCGTTTTTGTGCGAGGAAGGTTTGCCTTGCGTAAAAGGGAAATGTGGGATAAAAAATGTGGAATGGGGGTCTAGGAGTAAAGGGAGAATACCCTGGGATAGAGAGCGAAGGGGGGGGCTCTGAAATGCAAGTCGAATGAGCTGAAAGGAGTGAAGACGAACTTCTTCCAAAGGGGGGAGGGGCCAAAAACAAGGGTGGGATGGGCTTAAAGGCGAGGCTAGGATAAAATTTGAAAAAGGGGGTTTAAGGGGGTTTGGGAAGAGATTTTGGGCCCCCGCCCAGAAGGTAAAGATAAAAGGGAATGAAGATAGGTTGGCTAGGACTGAAAATGAGATGGGTGTGCTAGAAGGCGAAAGGGGGTGCGTGTCGAAGGTGTGGAGGGAAGAAGCTGGGGGCGAGAGTGAGAGGGTCTTGTGGGGAAAGTTTGGAAATGCAAAAAGGTAATGGTTGGGGGTTTTAAAAGGGGGGGGTTGTGATGTGCCTAAAGGCGAAGGTAGGGGGGGTCAAAAGTTGATTTGGGGTTGGGGCTAAAAGGCGAATTGTTGGTTTTACGAAGGGTTAGCAGTCCAAAAAGAAAAAGGGAGGGCCAAAGGACGAGTTGGATGAGCGGGAAAAGGGGAAGGTCTTGAGGCGAAGGTGGGAGGGGTCTAAAATGTGGGTCGGCTGGCCAAAGGGAGCGGGGGGGAAAAGGGCCCACAAAAAGAGGAGGGGAGAGAGAGAGAAGAAGAGAGAGAGAGAGAGAGA
>NW_027264589.1:0-6085 GCF_036320965.1 Panulirus ornatus | reverse complement strand
AAATGACTCAAAACACCTGGGGGGAAATTAGACATGACCCACAAAACCGGGGGGATTGATACATGACACCACAAACACCTGTGGGGATGGACATGACACCATAACACCCGTGGGGAGGGGGAGACTGACCCCAAATAAACCTTTTGGGAGGGAATGAACCCTCCCCTGGGATTGAAATGACCACTAACACCTTGGGGAGTGAGAATGACTATAACCCTGTGGGGATGAAAAACCCCTAACACCTGTGGGGGTGAAATTTGACACCCAACCCCTGTGGGAGTGAGACATGACACAACAAACCTTGGGGGTGAGAAGACCCACAAAAACCTGTGGGGATGACAATGCACCTAACACCTGTGGGGATTTGAACATGACACCACTAACCCCTTGGGGAGTGAGACATGACACCACTAACCCCTGTGGGGAGTGGGGACATGACACCACTAACACCCGTGGGGAGTAAGGACATGACACCACTAAAAACCTGTGGGGAGTGGGAGACATGACCCCAAACTAACACCTGTGGGGAGTGGGGACAGGACACCTAACACCTGTGGGGAGTGAAACATGCACCATTAACACTGTGGGGAGTGAGACATGACACCCTAACACCTGTGGGGAGTGAGACATGACACCACTAACACCTGTGGGGAGTGAGACATGACACCACTAACACTGTGGATGTGAGACATGACACCACTAACACCTGTGGGGAGTGAGCATGACACCACTAACACCTGTGGGGATGGTGAGACATGACACCACTAACACCTGTGGGGAGTGAGACATGACACCACTAACACCTGTGGGGAGTGAGACATGACACCACTAACACCTGTGGGGAGTTGAGACATGACACCATAACACCTGTGGGGAGTGAGCATGACACCACTAACACCTGTGGGGAGTGAGACATGACACCATAACACCTGTGGGGAGTGAGGACATGACACCACTAACACCTGTGGGGATTGAGAATGACACCACTAACACCTGTGGGGAGTGAGACATGGACACACTAACACCTGTGTGGGAGTGAGACATGACACACTAACACCTGTGGGGAGTGAGACATGACACCACTAACACCTGTGGGGAGTGAATCATGACACCACTAACACCTGTGGGGAGTGAGACATGAGCACCACTAACACCTGTGGGGAGTGAGACATGACACCACTAACACCTGTGGGGAGTGAGACATGACACCACTAACACCTGTGGGGAGTGAGACATGACACACTAACACCTATTGGGATGAGAATGACACCACTAACACCTGTGGAGTGAGACATGACACCATACCACCTGTGGGGAGTGAGTGAGACATGACACACTAACACCTGTGGGGAGTGAGACATGACACCATAACACCTGTGGGGAGTGAGACATGACACCACTAACACTGTGGGAGTGAGACATGACACACTAACACCTGTGGGGAGTGAGACATGACACCACTAACACTGGGGGGAGTGAGACATGACACCACTAACACCTGTGGGGTGAGCATGACACCACTAACACCTGTGGGGAGTGAGACATGATCACACTAACACCTGTGAGGAGTGAGACATGACACCACTAACACCTGTGGGGATTGATACATGCACCAGATAAACCTATGTGGGGATGTGAGACATGACACCACTAACACCTGTTGGGAGTGAGTAATGACCCACTAACACCTGTGGGGTAAAAAAATCGTGGGGAGTGGACATGACATCACTAACACCTGTGGGGAGTGAGACATGAAAACCATAACACCTGTGGGGAGTGAGACATGACTCAACTAACACCTGTGGGAGTGAACATGACACCACTAACCCCTGTGGGGGACCCCCATGACACCACTAACCTGTGAGTGAGACATGACACAACTAACACCGGGTGGGGAGTGAGACAGGGACACCACTAAACCTGTGGGGAGTGAGCAATGGCATCACAAATCTCCTGTGGGGAGTTGAGACATGACACCACTAACACCTAGGGGGGAGTGAGACATGACACCTAAACACCTGTGGGGATTGGACATGAACCACTAACCTTGGGGTGAGACAGACACACTAACACTGTGGGGGTAGCATGCACATAACACCGTGGGGATTACATGACACACTAACACGTGGGAAAAAAAAAAAAAAAAAAAAAAAAAAAAAAAAAAAAAAAAAAAAAAAAAAAAAAAAAAAAAAAAAAAAAAAAAAAAAAAAAAAAAAAAAAAAAAAAAAAAAAAAAAAAGTGAGACATGACACCTCTAACACCTGTGGGGAGTGAGAATGACACCCTAAAACTTGGGGGTTGTGAACATGACCACTAACACCCGTGGGGAGTGGGGACAGTGACAGCACTAAAAAACTTGGGGGTGAGACATGACCCATAACACCTGTGGGGATGAGACATGAACCCCCTAACACCTGTATGGGAGTGAACATTGACACCACTAACACCTGTGGGGAGTGAGACATGACACCCCTAACACCTGTGGGGAGTGAGACATGACACCACTAAACACCTGTAGGGAGTGAGACATGACACACTAACACTGTGGGGAAGTGAGCATGCATCATAACACCTGTGGGGATGTAATGACACCAAATAACACGTGTGGGGAGTGAGACATGACATCACTAACCACCTGTGGGAGTGAGACATGACACCACTAACACCTGTGGGGAGTGAGACATGACACCACTACACCTGTGGCAGTGAGACATGACACACTAACACCTGTGGGGAGTGAGAACTGACACCACTAACACCTGTGGGGTGTGAGACATGACACCACTAACACCTGTGGGGAGTGAGACATGACACACTAACACCTGTGGGGAGTGAGACATGACACCACTAACACTTGGGAGTGAGACATGACACCACTAACACCTGTGGGGAGTGAGCATGACACACTAACACCTGTGGGGAGTGAGACATGACACCACTAACAACCTGTGGGGATGAATACATGACACCATAACACTGTGGGGAGTGAGACATGACACCACTAACACCTGTGGGGATGAGACATGACACCACTAAAACACCTGTGGGAGTGAGACATGACACCACTAACACCTGTAGGAGTGAACATGACACCACTAACACCTTGGGGAGTGAGCATGACATCACTAACACTGTGGGGAGTGAGACATGACACCATAACACCTGTGGGGATGTGAGACATGACATCCACTAACACCTGTGGGGAGTGACGCATTGACACCACTAACACCTGTGGGGAGTGAGACATGACACCACTAACACCTGTGGGAGTGGACATGACACACTGAACACCTGTGGGGAGTGAGACATGACACCACTAACACCTGTGGGGAGTGAGCATGACACACTTAACACCTGTGGGGAGAGAGGATGACACCACTAACACCTGTGGGGAGTGAGACATGACATCCTAACACCTGTGGGGAGTGAGACATGACCCCACTAACACCTGTGGGGAGTGAGAATGACACCACTAACACTGTGGGAGTGAAATGACACATAACACCTGTGGGGAGTGATGACATGACACCACTAACACTGTGGGGAGTGAGACATGACACCACTAACACCTGTGGGAGTGAGACATGACACCACTAACACTGTGGGGAGTGAGACATGACACCACTAACACTGTGGGATTGAGACATACACCACTAACACCTGTGGGGAGTGAGATGAACCACTAACACCTGTGGGTGAGACATGACACACTAACACTGTGGGAGTGAGACATGACACCACTAACACTGTGGGTGAGACTGACACAAACACCTGTGGGAGTGAGACATGACACACTAACACCTGTGGGATTGACAGACACCCTAACACCTGTGGGGGTGAAACATGACTAAAAACTGAGAGTATGAACATGTGGTGTGAGACATGACACCACTAACACTGTGGGGAGTTGTTAGACATGACACCACTAAAACTGTGGGATGAGACTGACACCACTAACACTGTGGAGTGAGATGACAACTAACACCTGTGGGGAGTGAGCATGACACCACTAACACCTGTGGGATTGAGACATGACACCGTAACCTGGGGATTGAGAATGACACCTAAACCTGTGGGAGTGAGACATGACACCATAACACGTGGGAGTGAGAAGACACCTAACATGTGGGGGTGAGATGACACCTAATGTGGATGAGACATACCCACTAACACCTGTGGGGAGTGAGACATGACACACTAACACCTGTGGGAGTGAGACATGACACACTAAACTGTGGGGAGTGAGACATGACACACTAACACCTGTGGGATTGAAATGACACCCTAACACTGTGGGAGTGGAGAATGGACACCGCTAACACCTGTGGG
This sequence comes from Panulirus ornatus, assembly GCF_036320965.1. NCBI lineage: Eukaryota > Metazoa > Arthropoda > Malacostraca > Decapoda > Palinuridae > Panulirus > Panulirus ornatus. The sequence continues at coordinate 1,756 of NW_027264589.1, read as the reverse complement.
GATGAGACTGACACACTAACACTTGGGGAGTGAGACATGAACACTACACTGTGGATGAGACATGACACCGCTAACACTGTGGGAGTGAGAATGACACCACTAACACTGTGGGGATTGAGACATGACACCATAATACTGTGGGAGTGAGACATGACACCACTACACCTGTGGGAGTGAGACATGACACACTAACACTGTGGGGATGAGATGACACCACTAAAACCTCTTGGGGAGTGAACATGACCCCTAAACCTGTGGGAGTGAGACATGACACCCTAACACCTTGGGAGTTGAGACATGACACCTACTAAACTATGGAGTGAGACATGACACCTAAACTGGGGGGTGAGACTACACCTAACACCTGTGGGATGGACATTACACTAACTTGGGGAGTGAGACTGACACATAACACCTGTGGGGAGTAGCATGACCCACTAACCCTGTGGGATGTGAAATGACACACTAACACCTGTGGGGATGAGAATGACACCTAAAACTGTGGGAGTGAGACATGACACCTACACTGTGGGGAGTGAGAATGAACACTAACACCGTGGGGAGTGAGACATGCACCACTAAACTGTGGGGATTGAGACATGACCACTAAACCTGTGGTTGGGAGACATGACACCACTAACACCTGTGGGGGTGAGACTGACACCACTAACACTGTGGGATGGACATGACACACTAATACATGTGGGGAGTGAGACATGACACCTAAACTGTGGGGAGTGAACATGTAACACCATAACACTGGGGATGAGACATGCACCACTAACACCTGTGGGGAGTGAGACATGAACCACTAACACCTGTGGGGAGTGAGACATGACACCACTAAACTGTGGGGAGTGAACATGACCACTAACACCTGTGGGATTGAGACATGACACCACTAACACTGTGGGGAGTGAGACATGACACACTTAACACCTGTGGGGAGTGAGAATGACACCACTAACACTGTGGGGAGTGAGACATGACACCACTAACACCTGTGGGGAGTGAACATGACACCACTAACACCTGTGGGAGTGAGAATGACACCATAAACACTGTGGGAGTTGAGACATGACACCACTAACACCTGTGGGAGTGAGACATGGAACCTAACACTGTGGGGAGTGAGAATGGCACATAACACTGTGGGGATGTGAGACATGACACATTAACACCTGTGGGGAGTTGAGACATGACACCACTAAACTGTGGGGAGTGAGACATGACACCACTAACAGGTGGGGAGTGAGGACATGACACACTAACGTGGGGAGTGAGACATGACACCACTAACACCTGTGGGGAGTGAGACATGAACCACTAACACCTGTGGGGAGTGAACATGACAACCACTAACACTGTGGGGATGAGGATTGACACCACTAACACCTGTGGGGAGTGAGACTGACACCATAACACCTGTGGGGATTGAGACATGACCCACTAACACCTGATGGGGAGTGAGACATGAAAACGCTAACACTGTGGGGAGTGAGAATGACACCACTAACACCTGTGGGGATGAGACATGACACCACTACACACTGTGGGGAGTGAGACATGACACCACTAACACTGGGGGAGTGAGACATGACACCACTAACACCTGTGGGGAGTGAGACATGACACACTAAACCTGTGGGGATTGAGAATGACACCCTTTAACACCTGTGGGGAGTGACGACATTGGGTGACACCACTAACACCTGTGGGGGTGAGACATGACACACTAACACCTGTGGGGAGTGAG
>NW_027264588.1:25000-27145 GCF_036320965.1 Panulirus ornatus | reverse complement strand
TAGTATTAAAGTGTTTAATTGACGAGGTTAATTAACCTAACCTAACCTAACCTAACCTAACCTAACCTAATGACATATCTAAAAGGACTTTCTTAACATAATGCAGCTGGAAGATTTACGTTCAAAATGATGATGTTTAAATGTTCGTTAATGAATGAGGGGAGTTAAATGGATGAAATTTAAGTTCGCGTTTCATGGAGTCGTTTTGAAACAATTTGTTAAAATGTCAGAGTTTAAATGATCATATGTACAAGGTTGGCCAGATGGCGGGAGTGTGTAGACACAGCCATAATCATCCGATGATTGCATTTTAGAAACTGACAGATGTAATATAGCAAGAAATATGAACAAAACAGTGAGTGGTGACATGTTTCATATATTTGTAATACAACTCTGAAGATAGTTCGTAGATCCTTAAGGGGAATGAATGATGGATAAATGGTGAGAAATGTGCAAAAACGGGGCTAAGTATTTCATTTCCTAACTAGAATTCTTTTGTTCACTTCTTCGACATTCATCTCAGGACATTTCGATGGCTGAGATTTACATGATACAGAAAACCATCGAACAGGGACGATAGACAGATAAAAGGTTATATAATAGGAAAACTGATAGATGTAGGTGCAATCAGAGTGCCTATGATTTCGATCACAGCGAATGAGATGATAAATGGGCGAGGCTATAACATCGTCTATGATTATTGTAAATGACTAAATAGTGATTAATCTTTGTTGTTTTTGTGCGACTGCTGTTAGCCTTTGAAGGTTAATGTTCCTCAAAGTTGCCGGACCCTACCACTAGGAGGTCAGCAGTTCGACTTAGGGTCCATTTGGGCCATGTTTATGGCAACCAACAGAATGGATGTATCTTTTTTGTTTTTTCTTTTTTTTCCTTCCAGTAGATGGGACTGATAAATGGCAGGAACTTTTCCTAAGGATTTAATCCTTTATGATAACCGCTTCATCCGTACAATAGTTTGACAATGATTTGCAATGAATGAGAACTTTTGCAATAGGAAGTGTCTTCTGAGACCGGGTATAACAGGGTCGACTGCTGGAGGAGGAGCAGCTTCTCCAATCTCAGCGACGGGAACTTAAGGTTCAAGGAATTTCAGGGATGAATGTTGGTGGTGTGGACTTTAATCTTCAACACGGCCGCTTCAGCTTTAGGGTCGGCTGTGCTGTAGATGCTGCAGATCCTCCAGTCGCAGCGACGGACAATCAGGGTCTTCATCGACGACCAGTACGAGTACGTCGGGATCCACCAGTCCTGATTCATCCCCATAGAAGTAGGGGATCAAGGTCACCAATTCAGTGTAGGCATCACTTTTGCCCCGTGTGTTGGTGGGAGCCAAAGAAACATTGATGGGGATGGCGGCTGCTCCTGTGTCAACTACACCAGTTTCCTCGCTGGGTCCGCCTTCGCACAGGTCATCATCATCTTGATGCCGAGTCTGGATCTTCACCACTACTCTCTCGTGCACGGGTTCGATATCCAGACGTGATCTCTTCCTGGAAGGCCTTTGGCATCTTGGAAGGCACCGCTTTCCTCCCTGGGCCAGGCCCTCACTGCTGGACAACCAGGCAATTCTGGTGTAGGCGTACTCCTGGTGGCGGCCGTTGCGTCCTCCAAGTCTGCGATCTGCCTTGATGCCCACCGTCCAGTGTTCTGCCGACGTTCAGGACGGCAGCTTTCTCGTACCCGACCCTTCGCGAATTCACAGTATCGCAAATATAGCTCAGTTCGGCTTATACAATCTTTAACAGCCCCGGTTTGCTGGATGTGAGCCTCGAAAAATTCAAGGAAGGATTCCTTGCCAGGGTACCGATGGGCAGCGCGGGACGTGAGTCATTTCTGCGATCTGGGTGAGATGATGTGATTTACTTGACGAAGTAAACTTTCATAGACCAGCACTTGCAAAAAATAGTGAAGCCACACAAAAATATAGTCGACTCTTGTTTCCTTATTGATCTAATATCCTAGATGATACATTAACATAGTGAAGTTGAGCACTAGTGTAGTGAAGATGAAACATCAATATAGTGATGATGGCAGGTAGCATAGAGGGTGTACACTGGGCAGAATTGCCTCTAGTGGAGAGTGTAATGTAGCTTGTAGTGGAAATATAATGGTGTGTGTGTGTGT
>NW_027264588.1:0-20000 GCF_036320965.1 Panulirus ornatus | reverse complement strand
GTGTCATAACAACAACGGTGGCTGCTTACACCAAGTACTGATGGTAATAGAAGTCAGTTCCTGGCTGGCTAAACGTGTTCACCTTCTCTAACATACAATAAACCATTACACCAGCACATGAACCCATACTATATAATGACAACCTTGTAATATGGATCTGAGGATCAGTGATTGCAAGTCGTGTGTTTACTTCAATACTGTTGTGTTAACATACCTCCTCCTCCATCTATCATGAAGGTCAACCTTGTATTGTACTCCAACACTTGCTGACCATATCATACCACCATAACAGCCACTACCCTGCTATCACACATTATGTTTTCTAACATGTGACGCGATGCTTACGTCACTACACTGCTGTAATGATACACATTATCTTGTTGTAAACACCGCTGGGCTATGTCTGATGCTTCATTTCTTATGTTCATATAATCCTATGGTTTATAATGCTTTAATTGTGTCGTTAAGCACATTGTGCACATTACAGATACACTAAAATATGTTCCAGTCATCACATGTTACAGTGTAAGTGGCATGTCAGGAGGCCAGGTTCGGCTGTGTCTGTATAACATGGTCAAGATTCACAATAATCTTTTAGTAACTTTACATATCTTGTGGTATCCATTAGTATGTATTGTCCAGATGGATATCTTAATAAACTTTGAATTCAGAGAAATAATATAAAACATGTACATATACACTTGTAGATATATCTATATGTATGTAAATGAGGCAGATGAATGTATTATGTACTTACAATGTTGCTGAAAGCTTAAAGATTCCGGTAAGAAATATAACGAGTATTGTGGTAAATGTTTTTTGTGTAATAAATATGTATTGTGCTGCATTTTGTAACTGTCATAAAGCCAAGATCGTTAAGCCAAAATCCGTAGAGGTCTGGAAGAAGTGATGAAAGGAGTTGAAAATATATATATTTATGATTACAAAACACAGACTATGTTCTCCTCTTGGTGTCTAAAAGATGACCCAACACAAGACAACTACTTTAAGATCAAAGTTTGTAGACTTTTAACAAATTATTTACTATTACGTCCCTTTTCTCTCACCATCATTTTTCAGGTTTACTTCAAACAAATGCAACGTACCTAATATTCATTTGGTATAGATATTTCCTGAATGATCTTCAACAACGTGTTGTATAACTCTTTAAAAGTTCATTTCGTGTAATGGATCAAACATTACAAAGTTGTGTCCATCCACACAAGTGTTACACGTCCCAGGTAAAGATATATTCTAGATATGACGTCTGTCCAACATAGATATGTTATCTGTAAATATTCATACAAAGTTCCCCTGCTGGGCCATACTTAAAACTTTCGTATTAAAGTTGATCAGTTGTAAGTGATCAAGCATTACAAAGGTGTGTCCATTACCACAGGTGCTACTGATCCCAGGTAAAGGTATTTCACCATCTTTGTATCTTTAACCCTTCCAGTTATAGATGTTTCATCCCTGATTCCAGCCTTACAATCAAAATTTATGTTTTATCCTCCTTATCCTTATCACATAATTAGTCAGTTGAAGTGCAGAACACGCTTTTGAGCTCAGCCACTTTACTGTGTTTGTCAAATGATACCATTGAAATGGTGTTACCGGACTCCAACTGTAAGTAGTTACACCTGGAGTGACAAGTCACCATCGGCAAGGCAAGTAATCCACGAGTAACTGAATTTGTCTTGGCTGTGACTTGCCCTTCCATTATTTACATATATTAAAATGTGACAGTAAGAATCAAAAGCCAGAGGAGGAGGAGCAGTACACATTGCTCATGATGTTTATGTATTGGCTTTACATCTCGACTAATAATCTCACCTACGTCTTTCTCCTTCCTTGATAGTTCTAGTTCTAAATCTTATTGTGATCCTCTAATTTGCCTGCTATGTGCACATAGTACATCATTTTGCGTATACCTACAGTGAATATCACTGGCCACCATTGTACACTGTACAACGATACGCTGTTAATCTTTCTGCAGTCGTCTTGCGTCATCGCACCAGTTGATAATGTTGGCTGATTTTGCCATCGTGAAATTGCTTTTAGTAATCAATGTCTCTTATACATATCAAATATCAGGAAAATCTATCAAACTCGTAAACACAATTTGACTGTATGTGCGAAAAATCGGATATAAGTTTCAAAGATTTTTCTGAAGAGAATTATAGATCAAGACAGATCACATTTATTGTATCACATATCAGTCCACCAGATAAAGACACCATTGTAACATATTGTGAAACTAATATATAGCATGATTCATGTACAAGGACCATCTTCTACACATGACCAATATTTCACAACCATCACAAAATGATTCACTGATAAAGCCAGTGTATGTAATGTCCTTCCTTTTCCTCAGCTCATTAGGCATTTTCCGTGACCCAACCTATATGTTATTTGTCCCCTCATTTGTGACCTTGTAGTTGTTGTACGGTGGAGTAATGCTTGACTTGCTATACTGACGGACAGACACACTGACACAAGCCATGTTGTAGTTGTTGTACGGTGGAGTAATGCTTGACTTGCTATACTGACGGACAGACACACTGACACAAGCCATGTTGTAGTTGTTGTACGGTGGAGTAATACTTGACTTGCTATACTGAGGGACAGACACACTGACACAAGCCACTATTTGCTAAATTGACAAAAAATGAGGAGATTAGTTTCTTAAAAGAAAGATTTATCAAATCTAAGCATCTTATCATAAGCCAATGACTTTTTTCTTTTTAGGAATCATATACAAATTAAGACAACTAGTTTTCCACTAAGAGAATTATAAAGCGCATAGAAGCAGCATAAAAACTTGCAAAGAAGATTTGTATTCTATCAATAGTATGTTTCCAACTCTTTCTACATATTCTTATAATTTCAGCTCATAAAAAAAATATACATGCCAAATAAAGGCAGATAACAGCGTGTCATAAGACCAGAGCCCCTGCCAAGCTGGGACTTGGCCAAACATAAACAACCACTTTCTTATAGACGATTAGTCAAGGTTCTGGGTCGAGCACCAGGATCTATTGACCTCCGACATAATATATTTTCTCTGATCCTTCATCATCACCACCACACTCCCGGCACCCATCAATAAACCCTTCCCAAATTCCTCACTTCCTTATAAACTCGTCCCTGTAGTCAACAATTAAGAAACCTAAACCGACCAAAAAGCATTACGTTGTTCAACAATGTAAACCCCAGCTAGGGTGAGCCTTAGATACTCTTACGGTATACTGTGATGGACGAAGGATTTACTACCCTAGTAATGTATTACACATTTACTTATTCTAACAACCTATCACTGATTACCGTTAAATACATATGGCAAAAATATATTTTGCTTGTGGACATCTAGTGAAAATACATGGGATATCGTATGCAAGCTAAACATTTGATGCGATAATAAATAAAATCCCATAACTTTTCTGGAGCACAAGGTAGAGAAATATATGTTACATGATATCGTTAAGATGAACATATCTAACATAAAGATTTCTATTTTGCAGATAAATGTTTTACATGTAGAAATCAATAATAATTTCAATAACATAAAGATAATTGCGTCAGTATCTATATTGCAGGCTTTTTATCAGGGTTTTACACACTGTAGAAAAGAATTGTTTAGAGAAAAGTAATGTAATTGCTATTAACACGAGGTTCAAGGATTCTGTTATGAGTTTCTGCTCTTCAAAATGTTACCATCATCCTCTGAGAAAACTTTGAAAAAACAGACTTTTATTTTGTGTGATGAGGACTAATGACAAATTATTTACGTTTTTCTTAAGAATATCCTTTATGAATCAAATGAAAGAATTTTGTTAGATAAAAAATTTACATCAGTAACAACGAGAGATAAACAATCAATATTCACAAACTTTATCTTTGATGAATTAAAGTTCATCAAATAACAGATAAAGATTACTATATACAATTTCCAACAATCTTATCGACATCATAAAACCAAATATGATTAATAAATGTTTCAAATCATCAAAAGTAAAAACAAGAAGCCGTCCGGAGGTTAGTTGTTACCCCCGGCGTAAACACTTATAGGCGGAATCCGGTAACACCTCTTGAATAGCATGTGGAAGACAGAGTAGAGTGGCTAGGCTCAGAAGCATGTTCTCCACTTCAACTGACTAGTGATATGTTAAGGATAAAGACAACACAAACCACATACATCGATTGTGAGAATGGAATCAGGGACGAAACATGTATAACTAGAAAGGTTAAAGATACAAAGATGGTGAAATTACCTTTACCTGGGATCAGTAGCACCTGTGGCAATGGACACAGCTTTTTAATGCTTGATCACTTACAACTGATAAACTTTAATACGAAAATCTTAGGTATTGTCCCTCAGGAAAACTTTTTATAAATATTTATAGAAGACTTACATATGTTATATGTACGTTACCCCTAGAATATATCTTTACCCGGGATGTATAACACTTGTGTGGATAGACACAGCTTTGTAATGCATGATCCATTACATGAAATGAACTTCGCTAACGAAGAGTTATACAACGAGTCGTTGGAGAACATTAATCAAATACCTATACAGAATTTTTATGTAAGATAAGAGGCATTTAATGATAGTAAACATAAAAAATGATGATGAAAGAAAAGGGAGGTAGAGGTAAATATTTTGTTAAAAGATGAAATACTCCTGCCTTAAACTAGCTCCTTGTATTGCATTTTCACTTAGATACCCTCATGATAACGCATTCTGTTCTTTATAATCATAAATATTTATGCATTTAACACGTTTTATCATTTCTTATATAATATCAAGGATTCAGGCTTAAAGATCTTGGTTCTGAACAATCATTATAATGCAACACAATACATAATTATGATAAACAAATCATTCATCACAGTGACCATTATGTTTTACCAGATTTTTTAAGTCCTCAGTCACGTTTGTTAATATCGGTGCTGTTTCCTGTGGGGCGGGGTAGCGCCAGAAATGGGTGATGGCAAGCAAGTATGTTTATGTATGTCATACATAAGATAAACAATTATCCTTGTATGAAGAAAGCATCTTGGTTGTGCGATTCATTTCGTTTTTCTCTTCAGCAATGAGTATCATCCTGGTATAGTGAACATATGCTTGATATGATCCTGTAAGCGCCAGCAGGTCAAAAACATTTTCAAGTAACGTAAAGTGTGTAGTGAAGATAGCTCTTAACCTGACCCGTGAGTGAACAGGATGGCATGTGATACTATCAAGGGAAACAGTGTCGGCGTTTTGGTTTATTAATAAGAAATGTTATTATTCCCTTAACACAGTTACCAATCCCCACCAGAGGCATAATTATCACTTTCATGAATAAATTCACTGCAATTTTGATCGCTGTCATCTTTACCATTCATAACATGCAACTATATTCACCACTCTAACTTATGCATTATCATTGTTGTACATTACGTACATTACAGCAGTAGTGATCTTTCGTGTGTGATAAAAGATGGTGACGTCTTTCCCATACACATATCATTATCAAATATTTACCTTACTCTACGTAGCACACTACACTTCCCTATCAAAACACACGCCTCTTCCTGTCTTCAAGCTTATCATAACTACCCTACATTTTAACAGGATTAACCATCCTTGATATGCTCATATTCATGCCTACCAAAAGTATTATCATAACTACTCGAGACAATACAAAATCTTAACTACAACCATACGAAGTTTACAACCATACTATATTACCTACCCCGGATATCAAGAGAACATGTCATCAACAATCTCTCACTAAAACAAAAACAGATCATCCATCATCATGCGCATTGTGAACAAAAACGTTCAACGTGTCCTGCCAAAAACTGGATCAACAAAACCTAAGGAAATGCTGCTCATGCTCCTGGACCGGCTACCATGGCGCAGTGGATCCACCTGGTCATTGGTTACCCTCCCATATTTAGCACCGGCATTGTTGTACCTTGTGGGTATGTGCAGGCGTGTGTTTCTCTCATGTCTTCGTAAGAGTGTTCGCCTGGCACTTTACACCATCTGGGTCATTGTAGTCACCTGCTTCGTTCTCGAACAGGAGTTCTTGAGCCTAATGGACCCTCTGGTAGTGAGCGCAGTAAGATGGCTCGTAGGTCTTGTGCGGAGAGTTGTGAGGAATATCGTGCGGGAACTCATATTCCAGGTGACTATGTTCCTCTTAGTGTTCATCATCCTCGTGAGAATGGTGGTGGAGGAGGTAATGCTTCCTATCATTAGAACGGTTGACTACGCTGTGCAGGTCACACCGAAAGTCCTTATAATATTCTTGGATGAGATAGTTGTGGCACTTGTCGTGGAGGTGGCAAAGATGATGCTCACTGGCATTCTTGTACTCATCGTAAAGATGGTCACAAAGGTCAGTATCTCTGTATGGTCAGTTGTCTTCAGAAAAGCAGTGATCTTGGAGACTATGGCACAATCATTACCAACAACACCTCAAGAATCCTCTCTCTCCTCGGGGCCTCATCAAGGAATTCTTCATCGTTGCAGCACTCAGTTTGATTTTCTGTTGTAGGCTGTTGGCTGGAGGCGCCGTTGTAGTAACAGTTTTCGTCCTGCGCACACTGGTAACCGCCGCCATAGTACTTCTTCGTCCAGCAATTTACCTGATTCAAATGACGTCGAAATTGGGTAAATACGTAGTAACCTTTGTTAAAGTGGTCCACAGCAGAAAAGGGTGTGTTGAAATGGTTTGGACATATGGAGATAATGAGTGAGGAAAGATTGCCAGGGCATGTGAAGCGTCTGGGGTAAACCATGGAAAGGTCTGTGAGGCCTTGATGTGTAAAGGGAGCTATGGTTTCGGTGCATTACACAAGACAGCTGGAGACTGAGTGTGAACGAATGTGGCCTTTGTTGTGTATTCCTGCCACTGTCTCGCTGTCTGTGTATGTATGCGCTGAAATATATATGTACGCATAAGTTGTTATTATCATTATTATTATCATTATTATTATTATTATTATTATTATTATTATTATTATTATTATCATTATTATTATTATTATCATTATTATTATTATTATTATTATTATTATCATTATCATCATCATTATCATTATTATTATTATTATTATTATTATTATCATTATTATTATTATTATTATTATCATTATTATTGTTATTATTATCATTATCATTATTATTATTATTATTATTATTATTATTATTATTATTATTATTATTATTATTATTATTATCATATTATCATCACTATTATTATTGTCATTACTATTATCGTTATTATCATCATTATTACTATTATTCTTGCTTTGAAGAATGTATGTGAGAAACACAGAAATGGACTTTTAGGTAGCATTTATGGATCTGGAGAAGGAATAGGATAGGGTGGATACAGATCCTCTGTGGAAGGCAAGTTGCTAGAAGCAGTTAAAAGTTTTTACAAAGGATATAAGGCATCTGCACAAGTAGGAAGAGAGGGAAGTGATTGGTTCCTAGTGAATGTCTGTTTGCATCAGGGGTGCGTGGGATCTCCATGGTAGTTAAATTTGTTTATGGATGGGGTAGTTAGGGAGGTGAATGCAAGAGTTTTGGAGAGAGGGGCTAGTATGCAGTCTGTTGTGGATGAGAGGTCTTGGGAAGTGAGTAAGTTGTTGTTCACTGATGATACAGCGCTGGCGGCTGATTCGGGAGTGAAACTGCAGAAGCTGGTGACTGAGTTTGGTGAAGTGTGTGAAAGAAAAAAGCTGAGAGTAAATGTGAATAAGAGCAAGGTTATTAGGTTCAGTGGGGTTGAGGGACAAGTTAATTGGAAGGTAAGTTTGAATGGAGAAAAGTGAAGAAAGTGAAGTGTTGTAGATATCTGGGAGTGGACTTGATAGCGGATGGAACGATGGAAGCGGAAGCGAGTCATAGGTTGAGGGAGAGAGCGAAGGTTCTGGGAGCGTTGAAGAATGTGTATGCTGGAGGGAAAGAATATCATCTCGAAAAGGAAAAATGAGTATGTTTGAAGGAATAGTGGTTCCAACAATGTTCTATGGTTGCGAGGCGTGGGCTATAGATAGGGTTTTGCGGAGATGGTTGGATGTGTAGGAAATGAGATGTTTGAGGGCAATATGTGATGTGAGATGGTTTGATTAAGTAATGAAAGGGTAAGAGAGATGTGTGGTAATAAAAAGTGTATGGTTGAGAGAACAGAAGAGGGTGTATTGAAATGGTTTCGTCACATGGAGAGAATGAGTGAGGAAAGATTGACAAAGAGGATATATGTGTCAATGTTAAAAGGAATGAGGAGAAGTGGGAGACCAAATTGGAGGCGGAAAGATTAAGTGTAAAAAGATTTTGAGCGGTCATTTTCATATACGGCGGGGTTGCGATGGGAATGGTTAAAGGCAGCAGGTATGGATATGTACATGGGTATATACGTATATGTTTGTGTATGTATTTGTTTGTCTGCGTTGAAATGTATAGGTTTGTATATGTGCGTGTGTGGACGTGTATGTATGTCTATGTGTATGTGAGTGGGTTGGTGCCATTCTTTCGTCTGTTTCCCTGAACTACCTTCTAACGCGGGAGACAGCGACTAAGTATAATAAGATTATCTGGTGGAGGCAATGGTGAAGATCTGTAGGGATTTTCAGAAAAGAAGAATGTTGGGGTGAAGAGAGTGGTGCGCTAGATGAGACTTGGGAATATGTTATGTACTTCAAAATGTTACAGAAAACTTAAGGAATCTGATGAAACATAATGTTGTTCTGATAGATTATTTGTTTATAAGGACTATGTGTTGTGTTGAGCTTTAATGGTTGTTTAAACCAATGCGTTTCAGCTAGAATCAGTAAAGATTATAAGAAATTCAAATAAGGTGATAAAAACAAATCTATATTATCATAAACAACAGAACTTTTCCTTCTCTGGGGATTTAAAAGAAAAACAACACAACAGAGCTAGTTTAAGGCAGGAGTATTTCATTTTCGTAACAAACTATATACTATTACGTCCCTTTTGTATCATAAATCTTATGTTCACTTTAAACAAATGTCTTGTATCTATAATAAAAATTCGGTATAGAGATTTGTTGAATGTCCTCCAGCGAGGCGTTGTATGTCTTCGTTAGTGAAGTTCATTTCGTGTAATGGATCATGCATTACAAAGTTGTGTCCATCCACACAAGTGTTACACGTCCCAAGTGAAGATATTTCCTAGAAATGGCGTCTATCTAACATAGATACGTGTTCTATAGATATTTGTAAAGCATTCTTCTGAGGGACAATACCTAAGACTTTCGTGATAAAGTTGATCAGTTGTAAGTGATCAAGCATTACAAAGGTGTGTCCATTGCCACAGGTGCTAGTGATCCCGGGCGGGTCAAGGTATTTCACCATCTTTGTTTCCTTAACACTTCTAGTTATATATGTTTCATCCTTGATGTGATCCTTACAATGAGTATTCATGGTTTGTAATTCTCTTCATCCTTATCATAGCATTAATCAGTTGAAGTGCAGAATACTTAACAGAAACTGACTACTTTATTCTGTTTGAGACATAATGCTATGAAAGATGTTACCGGACTCCACCCGTAAGTGGTTATGGTTCACATTCTGGCTTCATGACCTTTAGGTGATAGCCCTTAAATCCAACCACATATATACATCCTGTTATACAACTGATGTTACTGTCTAACGTATGTATAGTGTGGCTTGATGACCTTACCTGCTGATGGTCATTAAGTCAAACATGTTATCATGTTGCAAATATCGTGATTTGTATGTTTTGCCGTAAGGTACAGATTCTGGTGTAGATATCTTTAATAACCTTTACCAGTTACTATCCAGTATAGTGAACGATAGACAGACTTACGTGTTACATACTCCGTATGATAAACACCTGACGAATCTCGACACAACAAATTACTTGTTGGGTAAGATCAGAGAACGAGTCGTCCAGTGGCAGAACATAAACCTACAACATGTAACAACAACAACAACAACAACAACAACAACAAACAACTGTTATGTGAAGATCTAGTTATTCAAAGTGAGATGATCACAAGGAAGTTAAGGATATAGAAGAGTAGGAGTGAGGTATAAGGTGGAGGCCCAGCCACCGTGGCTGGTGCTATATAGAGCAGTGAGGGATAACACCATATCTTAACCCCTGGTGATGTGTGAGCTTATAAACACTGGTGGTATTTATGGCGGCCACCAGGAAGTAATGTTCACCAGGTATTGCTCTGCTCTACACTGATCCAACAACTACAAGGATAATGTTGTTATAACCTTCTTGATCATGCTGGTTATAGAAGTATTATAGATACATGTTGGTGACACAAGGATAATGTTGTTATAACCTTCTTGATCATGCTGGTTATAGAAGTATTATAGATACATGTTGGTGACACAAGGATAATGTTGTTATAACCTTCTTGATCGTGCTGGTTATAGAAGCATTATAGATACATGTTGGTGACACATCATAATGATGGTCTCGTCTGGTGTCCACATAACCACAGTACTTTACTACAGTACATACAGTAATATCAGTCGTAACAACACTATGTATGTAGTCGTGATTACCGTAACATGTGAGTGGCAAGATTGGATGACGTAACGTAACAATATCAGACTTCATCATTCTCAATAGTTTAGATGGATCATGTAATATTTGGCGTTGCTTCATGTTTTATCAGATGATCAAATGATGGCTGGTCTAATGACCTTCACAAGTCAGTGGTCATTAAATCCCACACAGCAACCAACCACTCAGGATGACCAGGAGGGAGCCACCTGGTGCAGACCAAGTGTACCAGCCTGGTGGAGAGGATCAACTGCTCCACCTCAGGATAAGAGCTGCTCAAGTTCTGTAGTGAGGGACACTCCAAGTGGCATGTGAAACTACCAGTCTTAGTTATAAACTACCACCCGGCTGGCCGGTGGGTGGCTGTGGCCAACATGAACCCAGGGACTACACACACACACACACACACACACCGCCCACTGACCTGACCACCGGCCGGTGGGTGGCTGTGGCCAACATGAACCCAGGGGCTACACACACACACACACACACACACACACACAGAGCGGCGCCAGGCTGGAGGCGGGGCATCGTGACGTCACAGGCAAGTCCCTCCCCCCGCCAGATCCAAACATGTGTTGTGTCTGGTGATGGCGGTTCAAGATTTCCCACATTTATATTGATCTTTACATTATCATCCACTCCCAAAGTCACCTGGCATTCTTGTGTTTCAACAACAGACGTGATATATGCAACACCAGGCAAACATTGTACCATTATCTGATAGGTTAATTGGTGCACAATCAAGAACCAGTGAATTTCATCGCCGCCATAAGTAAGTAAGGAAGGTGACTTTAATGATGATAAATACGACCTGGTATGGCTGTGTCTACACACTACCGCCATCTGGTCAACCTGGTACGTACGAACCTTAACCTTAAAGTGGCCCACGTAAACGCGAACTTAAAATCTATCCATTTAACTCTGTCATTCATTATGTAGCATTTAAACACCATCTTTTAAACGTAAACCTTCCACTTGCATTATATTAACAAGTACTCTAAGATACGTCATACAAACACAAGGTTTAAAGCTGAAACTCGAACTTTTAAGTCCGTCAATTTAACACCTACTTTAGAACTAGCAAAAAATGCGAATTTTTAACTCCACCAAAAAACAGCTTGTGTATGTAATGCTTCATTTAGTTGAACATTTTTAAAGTCAGTTAAATTAATGGTATCCTTTGATGTTTATCATTAAAACATAAACCTATGAACTCTGTCTCTAGAAATAAGCACAAACTTTTACGTTCCATCATAGGAAAGGAAACTTGCAAAATCTATCAAAATTCGTCACATAACGCGAACTTTTCAACCCTTCCATTTACCTGGGCCACTCTTCCCTGGCTGCCATTCATATTTTGTACTTTTAAACTGTGACTTTATTACACTTTCATTCATTCATCATGACTTTATTACACTTTCATTCATTCATCATGACTTTATTACACTTTCATTCATTCATCATGACTTTATTACACTTTCATTCATTCATCACGACTTTATTACACTTTCATTCATTCATCATGACTTTATTACACTTTCATTCATTCATCAACTAGTTCGTCTCACTGATATTCCATTCATAAACTTCATTCCTGCAGCTTATTTTTGACCGCCATGTTGCTTCCTCAAGGTTTATAATTCTTTGTGTATTTAATAATAGAAGATTCAATGACATTTCTCGTGGTACTGGAATTAGAGTTAATAATGCCATCTCAGTTATTAACTCTAACTCAAGTACCACGAGAAATATCATTGAATCTTCCATCATTAAATGCACAAAGAATTATAATCTTGATATAAGTGATTGTCTATACAAAGTGCATAAATTTAATGATGATAAAATTTGTAAGGAATTCATCTTGTCCACATAATAAGTTTATGATACGCTTGTTGTCTGTCTTGGACAATCACATGTTTACCATATGGCGTCCTAGCTACGTCTCTTCGTTGTATATCAACTGACTGTTATATTTCTCTGTTGTGTCTCCCCTGATGATGTGAGTTTTACACGAATCTGCACTTGGGAACTTATCGTGTTTATTTTCCCCGTGGACTCATAGGAATATACTTGATCACGCGCAAAACTGTGATCCTTTCCAATATATATATATATATATATATATATATATATATATATATATATATCCTTCAGTATGTTTACTTTCGATAATGAGGGACATAAGAAGGAGCCAAGCAAGTAAATTTCGTCAAAGACATCACTCTTTTCTTAACGCTGCCTCGCAAAGATTTTCATTAATTCAGATTGAAGAAACAGACATATTTTCTATTGTCTGGTTAGCTCAGTGGTAGAGCGTGAGTCTCACACACTCAAGGTCGTGGGTTCGAGACCCACACCAAACATATTTTTTGTCTTTTTCTTTTTTCATTTTGTCCGCATCACATGTGTGCAACATTCAGTATGTTCGTCCAACGTTATAGTGAAGATCTTCACAATAAATTGAGGTTTTCGACCTTATCTGAAAGGGTCAGGTCCACCAAGACGTCCTTGAAATCTTCCAGAAGCTTCTGGCGATCCTCCTCCAACTGCTGGGCACATCAGAGTTAACATGGGCCGGACATCGGTTGTGGAACGACTTAATCTGCTTCCGGTAGTTAGCAGGGATGATAATGAGGGCTCTGACCTCATACCAGGTCAGCTTAGTTCCAGTCTATTGCTTAATTCCAGTCTATTACTTAGTTCCAGCCTAGTGCTAAGTTCCAGTCTATCATTTAGTTCCAGTCTATTGCTTAGTTCCAGTCTATTGTTTAGTTCCAGTCTATTGCTTAGTTCCAGTCTATTGCAACGACAATAAAAAGTAAAACTCATTTCTTCGTGGAAAATTGAGAGGAAAACACGACAGCAACATGGAGATTTACCCTGTGGTTATTTTGCCGGCTAGTCGGCAACGGTCGGTCAAACACTATTTTGCCGTGGTAATCTCAGTACTTCATATAATACTATGTTACAAAATATGTTCTTGGGGGCGTAGCTCAGTGGTAGAGCACTCGCTTGGCATGCGAGAGGACCCGGGTTCAAACCCCGGCGCCTCCATTTTTTATTTGGAAAATTCATTGTTTTCAGTCTTGTATCTATACATATATATATATATATATATATATATATATATATATATATATATATATATATATATATATATATATATATATATATATATATATATATATATATATATATATATATATATATATTTATATATATATATCGTCCGATCAGGGAAGTTAAGCAGCGTTGGGTCTGGTTAGTACTTGGATGGGTGACCGTCTGGGAACACCAGATGCTGTTATCCCTGGGGATAGGGAAGAAAGTATACTTGCCTCGTACTCCCTGCGTGTCGTGCAAGGCGACTAAAAGGGAAGGGAGCAGAAGGCCGGAAATCCTTTACTCTCATTTTCAATTTTCCAAAAGACGGAACAGAGAAGATATAAAGATATTGTAAAGATGTAACTAATATAAGATATAAGAATGAATGGAAGATACGAATGTAGCTGAAACAAGGAGTAATGAAGATTAAGGTGCAATGAAAATTATTCTGTAGTGAAGATAAATGTATATGTTAAAATTTTGTATTGAACATCAAGAAGTAATGATAATGATGAGAGTGTAGTGACGATGAGGGTTTAGTTAGGGAAAGGTGACAATTGCCTTTACAATGATAATAAGGAGGTAACACAATGATGAACACAAACTTTCCAAAGCTACGTTCAAGCCAGACTTTGAACTAAGTTCGGTAAACAGAAGAATGATGTTAAGATGAGAGTGTAGTGAAGAAGAGTATAGTGATGATAAGGATATTGTCAAGATAGGTTGTAGTGAAGATACGAATGTAGTGAAGATACGAATTTAGTAGAGATGAGGGTTATTAAAGAGTAAAGTTTATTCAAAATGATTGTGTATTGAAGATGAGAACTACTTTTAGTGAACATCAGGGAGTACAATGATGATGGTATGGTAGAAATAACGTGTGTAGTGAAGATGAGGGTATAGTGAAGATATAATGAAGTGAAAATAAGCCAGTAGTGAAGATACACGTTAGTGAATATGAGGTTGTAGTGAACTTAACCTTATTGATCTGATCCCCCAAATCTTCCAAACTACTTTCAATGGCGGATCCAAAGCCAACCTAAAAGGCTATTTGAACTATTTCCCTGCAAAACTCGTCCAAATGCCTCTCTTCTCTTTTACTAATATATATATATATATATATATATATATATATATATATATATATATATATATATATATATATATATATATATATATATATATATTTTTTATACTATTCGCCATTTCCCGTGATAGCGAGGTAGCGTTAAGAACAGAGGACTGGGCCTTTTTTGGAATATCCTCACCTGGCCCCCTCTGTTCCTTCTTTTGGAAAATTAAAAAAAAAAAAGCGAGAGGGGAGGATTTCCAGCCCCCCGCTCCCTCCCCTTTTAGTCGCCTTCTACGACATGCAGGGAATACGTGGGAAGTATTCTTAATCCACTATCCCCAGGGATAATATATATATATATATATATATATATATAAACACGTAGAGTACAATATGATATATACAATATAGAATTAGGTATCTTCACCGTAAACTGAATTGTCCACCATATTTACTGCACTTGAGCTGGAAGAAATCACGGCCATAGAGTTTAATGATCTCTAATTCTTTATTTTCACTACTTGCCAACCTTAATTTGGAATATGATATATACAATACAAAGTAAGGCATCTTCACTACAAACTGAACTGTCCCATATGATACATACAATGTACAATTGGGCATGTTCACTAAAACTGAATTGTCCACCATATCTAAGGCACTTGAGCTGGTAGAAATCACGGCCATAGAGTTTTTCTCTCATTCTTTATCTTCATTATTTAACACAATTGCATTATAATATGATAAATATAATACACAATTGGGCATCATTGAAAACTGAATTGCCCGCGATATTTACTGCTCTTGAGTTGGTAGAAATCACGACCATAGGGTTTATTACATATTCTTTATCTTCCCTACTTGACAGATTAGAAAATATACACAATATACAATTGGGTATCTTCACTACAAACTGAATTCTCCGCCATATTTACTGCTCTTGAGCTGAAATCACTGTCGTAGATCGTTTATCTGATTCTTTATCTTCACTACTTCATATACATACATACATATATATATATATATATATATATATATATATATATATATATATATATATATATATATATATATATATATATATATATATATATATATATATATATATATATATATATATATATATATACTGGTTGGTAAGGTTATTTAATGTATGTATGACTCATGGTGAGGTGCCTGAGGATTGGCGGAATGCGTGCATAGTGCCATTGTACAAAGGCAAAGGGGATAAGAGTGAGTGCTCAAATTACAGAGGTATAAGTTTGTTGAGTATTCCTGGTAAATTATATGGGAGGGTATTGATTGAGAGGGTGAAGGCATGTACAGAGCATCAGATTGGGGAAGAGCTGTGTGGTTTCAGAAGTGGTAGAGGATGTGTGGATCAGGTGTTTGCTTTGAAGAATGTATGTGAGAAATACTTAGAAAAGCAAATGGATTTGTATGTAGCATTTAGGGATCTGGAGAAGGCATATGATAGAGTTGATAGAGATGCTCTGTGGAAGGTATTAAGAATATATGGTGTGGGAGGCAAGTTGTTAGAAGCAGTGAAAAGTTTTTATCGAGGATGTAAGGCATGTGTACGTGTAGGAAGAGAGGAAAGTGATTGGTTCTCAGTGAATGTAGGTTTGCGGCAGGGGTGTGTGATGTCTCCATGGTTGTTTAATTTGTTTATGGATGGGGTTGTTAGGGAGGTAAATGCAAGAGTCTTGGAAAGAGGGGCAAGTATGAAGTCTGTTGGGGATGAGAGAGCTTGGGAAGTGAGTCAGTTGTTGTTCGCTGATGATACAGCGCTGGTGGCGGATTCATGTGAGAAACTGCAGAAGCTGGTGACGGAGTTTGGTAAAGTGTGTGGAAGAAGAAAGTTAAGAGTAAATGTGAATAAGAGCAAGGTTATTAGGTACAGTAGGGTTGAGGGTCAAGTCAATTGGGAGGTGAGTTTGAATGGAGAAAAACTGGAGGAAGTGAAGTGTTTTAGATATCTGGGAGTGGATCTGTCAGCGGATGGAACCATGGAAGCGGAAGTGGATCATAGGGTGGGGGAGGGGGCAAAAATTTTGGGAGCCTTGAAAAATGTGTGGAAGTCGAGAACATTATCCCGGAAAGCAAAAATGGGTATGTTTGAAGGAATAGTGGTTCCAACAATGTTGTATGGTTGCGAGGCGTGGGCTATGGATAGAGTTGTGCGCAGGAGGATGGATGTGCTGGAAATGAGATGTTTGAGGACAATGTGTGGTGTGAGGTGGTTTGATCGAGTAAGTAACGTAAGGGTAAGAGAGATGTGTGGAAATAAAAAGAGCGTGTTTGAGAGAGCAGAAGAGGGTGTTTTGAAGTGGTTTGGGCACATGGAGAGAATGAGTGAGGAAAGATTGACCAAGAGGATATATGTGTCGGAGGTGGAGGGAACGAGGAGAAGAGGGAGACCAAATTGGAGGTGGAAAGATGGAGTGAAAAGGATTTTGTGTGATCGGGGCCTGAACATGCAGGAGGGTGAAAGGAGGGCAAGGAATAGAGTGAATTGGAGCGATGTGGTATACAGGGGTTGACGTGCTGTCAGTGGATTGAATCAAGGCATGTGAAGCGTCGGGGTAAACCATGGAAAGCTGTGTAGGTATGTATATTTGCGTGTGTGGACGTATGTATGTACATGTGTATGGGGGGAGTTGGGCCATTTCTTTCGTCTGTTTCCTTGCGCTACCTCGCAAACGCGGGAGACAGCGACGAGGTATAAAAAAAAAAAAAAAAAAAAAAAAAATATATATATATATATATATATATATATATATATATATATATAAAGAATGAATATACATAGATAGGCAGATACATAGACAGATAGATAGATATATAGATAGACAGATAGATAGTTTATATTCAAATCTCAGGGTTTCAAGTAATGAAGTCATTGAATCACTGTTAACTCAGTTACCTGAGGAGTTAACTATGATTTTCTGTATATCCAGGATATAACGTAAGATCAGTAGGCAACGAAACAACTTAGGCATCGAAATCACATCCACGGACCTGCACATTGAGAGTGGTAAATTTCTGCTGATACCCATCACAAAACCAAAGGTTCTCCTCTCAACATGACTCAGATCGACCGAAAAGCATTGGAACTGCTTGTTTCCGAAAGCCTGGCCACCTTGGGCGAAGGGGGGAACGGGACTGCCTACCTCGTCAAGTGGCATGACGAACTGGCCGTTCTGAAGGTGTCTCACTTTTCTGAGGATGAGCGTCTCATGCGAGAGAGCCAATACATGGTTTTGCTGGAAGGAGCTGGAGGAGTCCCAATGTTGTTGGCTTATTCCGAGGAACCACCAGCCATCTTGATGACCTACTGCGGCCAATACACTCTCCAGGATATCATTAAAGGCAAAGGACCAGATGGCTACGATCTCCTGCAACTGGACTGATGGTTGGACAAAAGCTTCTTGAAATACACCGCAAAGGACTCATCCACAATGACCTAAAGCCTAACAATGTGGTCGTGAGCGGCGATCCGCAGTCACCCAGAGTGAACATCATCGATCTGGGACTTGCATGTTTCGAGGACATGACTAATGAACTCGAGAGCGATCCTGAGGATTACCCATGGATGGCTCCTGAGGTGAAGCGTGGCCAACCTAGCACAAGAAAGTCTGATGTGTTCTCATATGCCGTCCTCCTTATTAGAATACTTCAAATAGTTTATAAGAGACGCCGCTTACGCGTGGTATCTACAATTAGAGAGGCCACAAGATATGATCCTGAAGCACGACCCAAACTGGAGGTAGTTCTGAAACACTTGCAGTACGCCTTCGAGAGGCGTCGGGCAGCCATCATGGCACGGGAGGTGAGATCCCAGAATGTGCATCGCAGGATACAACCCCTGCAAGTCCAACAGCTGCCTCCAACTGACACAAACACACTGGTTACGGATTTTATAGCGACGCACCCCGACATTACTGTTCGTTATGTGCACCGGCCATTGACTCAGCATTGATTTCTTTATATACATATAACAGAAGGATGTGTGCTTTTCTTTCGCATTCTTTTAGAACTTTAAGTTCAAAAAACCTATCTACAAAAATTAATGTTTATATAATATTACACTATTTTCATTATCTCTATCTATTTTCTATTTCTTTTAATAACGATCAATATATATATATATATATATATATATATATATATATATATATATATATATATATATATATATATATCTATATCTATATATATATATATATATATATATATATATATATATTATATATATATATATATATATATATATATATATATATATATATATATATATATGCATGTATGTATGTATATATAAAAAGGATGTATATTTTTTTGGCATTTTTTTATATTGTTAAAAAAGAATAATCACAAATATTAATGTTTGTATGATATCTATTATCTTAAGTATTTCTATTTTACATTTCATATATTATTTCCTTTTATAACGATTTGTGATGGTGATAGTGGTGGATATAAAAGTCCTCGGCTGTGATTGTGACAGTGGTTGTAAAGGGTTGTGGTGGTTGTGGCAATGGTGGTTGTGTTGAGAACGATGGTTGTGTTTGTTTCTCTTGGGATTCTCCCGCTTCTCGGCGATCATGGACATTTCTCAACTTAAGGCTTGGAATGAGAAAAATTATACTAACTTTACGTATCTCTCTACCTCACACACCATGTAGGGTCTGTCTACCTCACACAACATGTATGATCTCTCTACCTTACACACCATGTAGGATCTCTCTACCTCACACACCATGTAGGATCTCTCTACCTCATACACCATGTAGGGTCTCTCTACCTCACACAACATGTAGGATCTCTACCTCACACACCATGTAGGGTCTCTCTACCTTATACACCATAGAGGATCTCTCTACCTCACACACCATGTAGGATCTCTCTACCTCATACACCATGTAGGATCTCTCTACCTCATACACCATGTAGGGTCTCTCTACCTCACACAACATGTAGGGTCTGTCTACCTCACACAACATGTATGATCTCTCTACCTTACACACCATGTAGTATCTCTCTACCTCACACACCATGTAGGATCTCTCTACCTCATACACCATGTAGGGTCTCTCTACCTCACACAACATGTAGGATCTCTACCTCACACACCATGTAGGGTCTCTCTACCTTATACACCATATAGGATCTCTCTACCTCACACACCATGTAGGATCTCTCTACCTCATACACCATGTAGGATCTCTCTACCTCATACAC
>NW_027264587.1:0-7321 GCF_036320965.1 Panulirus ornatus | reverse complement strand
GCGACATTGTTTTTTGTGGAATTACAATACAGCCACCATGCCAATGTCGTCACCATGACATATAGCTACCATGAAAATATAGTAAACGTTGATAAATGTTAGCTGCCATGGCAAATAGTCAAAATAGAAAATACCCAAAAGATAGCCACAACAGGGTTTAGCTGCTTTAGACGATTTATCACCATGCCAAATATCTTTTAAATGTTAGTATGCCATCATGGCTATATATCAACAGAAAAAAAAAAATTACTCATCACAACGATTATAGCTACTTGACAATGTACTACTCTGACAATATAGGTACATTAAAGTCAGCCACCTCCTTGAAAATAATAAAAGAATAAACAATGACAAATAGGCCTTCATGGCAATATGGTAACTAATACATTATGGCCATCATGGCAATATGGTAAAACAAACAATATAGCCTTCATGGCAATTATGATTACATAGCAATATATTCTTAATGGCAATATAGTCACAGTTGTTCCTTATAGTCACGATGACAAATACGACTACCATGACAATTACAGAAAACGAATCAAAATACAGTCTCTAAGGACTTTTTTGCCACTAATTAACAGTTAAATGACATCACTAATTAACAATTTAAATGACTATTTAGCATATTCTGGCAACACAAATCACGATGGACAAAAATTCTCGTATATGTTATATAATCGTCATATAAAATTGTTCTACCATGAAAATATGTCACCCTGCCCTATGGCTTCCCTTGCAATTAATAGCCACATAACATATAACATTCACCACGACAGTACTGAAACCATAACATTATAAGCATTTCATGACAATGTAGTCACTTGACATTTAATGAAAAAAGAAAAATCTCGTTTTATTTGGTATAACCTTAGGGAAAAAATTTTTATACACCATTAAAAAAGCTGCCATGAAAATACAGTCACTATTGACTAAAATATCATGATAATATAGTGACCATGGCATTATAGCCAATCTGTGATTATAGTCACTATGATAATAATGTCGCTCTTAGAATACGTCACCTTAATAATAAAGTTATGAAAATTATATATTCGCTTGTGACAAAATATGGATTGATTGGAAAATGACAGTATAGCACTATAAAATGATCACACTTGTCAATATAGTCATCGGTGACCGATATATACATATGTAGCACGTTAAAGAAAAAAGAGATGATACACAAAACGACGTAATGTTCATACAATGACAATACTGCAACTAGAAAAATATGTTCCCCACGATTCTCCAGCTTCACTGACAATGAAGCATCTTCACAAAAACAATACTACTGAAAAAAATAGCAAACGACTATACAGCACATCATGACAGTACTGTCACCAATGACAATAATCTCTCGATATAAATCAACCGCCAAGACATGAGCGTCACCGTGGGTTTAAGCTGGTGCGCAAAACGGGTCTTTTCCGGGGGGGAATTAAAATTGGGTCATGATTTGCTTTATTGCCCCATTTTTTTCATTTTTATTTGGGTTCTTTAGTGAATGTTTTTAATTTTTTTTTTTGGCATATTGAAAGGGGGCCGGGTGGATAAATTTTTTAAATTGGTGGGGAAAATTTTTTTTTATCGGGGGGTTTATTTTTTGCTTTTTGTGAAAATTACTTTTTTTTTTTGGGGGGACTGTGTTCCGTAATATCATTTTCATTTAATTTGTTAAAAAGGGGGTTTTTTGAAAATATTTTTTCGTGGGGGGGCCCTTAAGGGGTCTTTTTGCTTTTTTAATTGTCTTTGATGGTTCCCATGTAATTTTTTGGGGGACCTATAAAATTTTCTTTTTTGGGTTTTATTATTCCTTTTTTTTGTTTAAACCAGGGTTTTTATGGGGGGGGCTATTTCCCCATGGGGGGAACTATTTTTTTTGATGGGGTTGGGGACCTTTTTGCCATGATAAACTATTTTTTTTTTTGTTAAAATTTTTTAAGGAGGGGGGGGGGACGGTTTTTTTCATTTTGGGGAAAAATTTTTTAAAGGGTTTAAGTTTAATTTTTTTTAATTTTAGGTATATCATTTTTGGGGTGCTTTTTTTTCCTTTTTTTTTTTGTGTTTTTAATTTCCCCCATGTTACCTGGGGACAAACCCCTTTTTTTTGGGGGATTTGGTTTGGGGGATTTAGTGTTTAGCAAATAATTGTTATTGGGGAAAATTTTTTTTCCCATGGGTTTTTTATTATAAAATTTTGGGGGTTTACATTGTAAATTTTTTTACTATTTTTTTTTTGGTTTAGCCCCAATTGGGGTCAGGGAATGGTTTTTTTGGGCCTTTGGTGATGTATTTTTTTTTTTTAAATTTAAAATTTCCCTTTGGTTTTTAACAAAAAACCAAATTTTTCTTGGTCCCCCTATTTTTTATTGGGATGGTTTATATTGTAGGGTTTATTTTTTTTCGTTGGGGGATTTTTTTTTTGTAAATTTAACTACAATTTTTTTTTTTTAAATCTTTTTAAATTTTTTGAAAAAACCCAATATTTCCATGGGGGGGCTTTTTTTTGGTAATGTGATGCAAGTGTATGGATTTTAATAATTTTTCGGCACTTTTTAATTGCCCTTTTGGTTTTTTTTTTACTGGGGGGATTTTTGTTTATTTTTAACCCTTTCCTTTGGATGTTATAAATGATTGATATTTTTGATTATAGAAAACAAAAAATTTGAAAATGGGCGGATTATTTTTTTTTTTCTTTGGGGGGAAAAAATTTTTTTTTCATTTTTTAAACCTTGAATTTTCATTTTGGGCATATTGTTTAGGGGGAAAGGTTTTTAACTTTTTCCCTTTGTTTGTTTCATTGTTTTATGGGCTTTTTAACTTTTTCCAAAGGTGACTTATTTTTAAATTTAAAAATTTTTTTCTTGTTCTTTTTTCGCTTTTTTGGGTCGGGGAAAAATTTTAAAATTGTCGGGGAGGTTTATTTGTTTGCTAGTTTCCGAACGGGGGTATTTTCTAAAAAAGCATCAATTATTTTTTTAGGTGCTTTTTTTAATTGGGAAATAATGAAAAAATTTTTGGAAAGGTTTTTCCTTATTTTTTGTTTTTTTCCAATTTGTATTGTTTTTTTTCACTTATTTGATCGGGGGCTTTTATTGTTTTTAGCAAATATATTTTTTGTTTTGGGGGACTTTATTTTTTCTTTTGGGAAAAATTTGTAAGGGTTTTAAGTTTTTTTTTGATAGGGGAAAGGTTTTTTTTTTTCTTTGATTTTTTTATTGTCGGGGGAAAAAACCTTTGGGACCTTTTATTTTTTTCATCTTTGGCTTTTATTTTATCTTTTTTTGAAAATTTTTCCGGGGGTTTTCTCTTTTGTAAAGTTTTGTTTTTATTTTTCTTTTGTACCTTAGGGGTCAGGGGGGGGATTTTTTTTTTCTTTGCGGGCAGTTTGTTATTTTTGGGGCTTTAACCTTTTTTGGGCTATCAACTCTTTTTGGGTTTTAAAATTTTTGGGCAAAGGTTTTTACATATGGTCCCCTTGGCTATATTGTCAAGGTGATTTTTTTTTAGTTGCTATTTTGTCTTTTTTTGTTTATTTTTGCATTTTTTTTTCATAAGCGTAAAATTTTTTTCGCGAAAAATTTTTTTTCCCTTTTTAAAAGGGGGCGGGGTTTTTTTGGGTCATTTGGAAAAAATTTTGGGGGCCCCTTTTTAGGGGACTTTTAATTTCTCCTTTAGTGGCTTTTTTTGCAAAGGGAAAAACCCTACTGTCTTTTGGGGGGGGGCCTATTTCATGTTTTGGGGTTTTATAATTGACATTTTGGGGTTTTTCTTTTTTTTCATTGTGGGGAATTTTTAATGGTTTTTGATTTTTTCCCCTTGAAATAAAAACGAAAATTTTTTTTTTTTTTTTAAAATTTTTTATGTGAAATTATTGCCTTTTTTTTAGGGCGTTTTTGCTTTTTAGTTTCTTTTTACTGTCTTTTTAAAATGTATATTTTTTTGGTTGGGTTTTCTTTTTAAAAAATTAAAAAGGCCCTTTAGTGGCGGGCAGGGGAAAACTATTTTTTTCGGGTTTTTGGTTTAAATTTGGGGTTTTGGGGGAGGGATTTTTTTTTGTTTTTTTGTGGGGGATTTTTTCTTCCTTGGGTTTAATTTTTTTTGGGGCCGAAAATTTTTTTTTAAAATTTTTTCCGGGGTTTTATTACATACCCTTTTGAAATTTTTTTTTTGGGTTCTTTCCCCCCGGTTTTTGGATCTTTGGTGGGGCTTTTTTTGGTTTTCATAGGGGAAATTTTTTTTTGGTTCCGGTCAGGGGGACTATATTTTTAAAAAGGGTTTTTAATTTTTGGGCCCATGGGGAAATTTTGGGTTTAAAACATGGGGGGGGCTTTTTTTCAATTTTTGATTTTTTTCTTTTAAATTTTCATTAAATGGGGATTACTTTAAAGGTTTTGGACTCTATTTTTGCCTGGGGGGTTTGGGATGTACATCGGGGGAATTATTGTCCGATTAGCTTTTTTTTGGGGGTCAGGGGGGGGGTTATTTTTGTGTTTTTTTTTTTTTTCCCCAAAATGTTACTCTTTTTTGAAAAATTAATTTTTTTTTGGGCCCATTGAAAAGCTTTTTAGTTTTAAGGGGGGGGGAAAATTATATTGAACTTTTGCAGTTTGTTTTTTTTAAAAATTTTATCGTTTTTTGGTAGCTTTCGGGGCTATTTTTGGTTCCCATGTTTTAAGTTTTTAACATTTATCGCCCCCCCTTTGGGCCCTTTATTTGGTTTAAGGGTTTGGCTCTTTTTGGGGTTGTTTTTTTTGGGTATTTTTTTTTTAACCCACTTTAGGGTTTTTTTTCAGGGTTTGTTTCATTATCTTGATAAACTATATCTTTAAAAGGGGTGACGGGTATTTTTTTAAATTGGGGGGGATTTAATTTTGGGGTTTCATTAGGATTTAACAACCCTTCCTATTTGGCTATTTGTTTAATTTTAATAATTTACATAGGGACTTTTTTTTTAATTGTGGGGCTTATTTAATGGGGGTTGATTTCCCAGGAGATTTTTTTTTTTTAAAAAAAAAAGATTTTTTCATTTTTTTTTAAAAATTTAATGAGGTTTTTTAGGGGGGGGTCTTTTTGAGGGGGTATATTTGTTTTTTATTTTTCCCAGTATTTGTCTTTGGGGGGAAATGGATATTTTTTTTGGATTTTTTTAAAAAGGGGGGGAAAGCCAAGGGGGCAGGGGGGGGAAAATTTTTTTTCAGGGTTTTTTGTTTCTTTTTTGTTTTGGGAATTTTTTTTATTTTTTTTTTTTTGGAATTTTTAAAATAGGGGGGGGGGGGACGGGTTTTTCCCATTTATTTTTTTTTTTGTCTTTTTGTTTATTAAAATTTGTTTGGGCAAATTTTTGTAATAGAGATTGTAATTTTTCATTTTTTTGGGCCCTTTTTTGGTCTAAATTGGTTTTTTTCTTTTTAAATTCGTAAATTTAAATTGGGTTCTTTTTTTTAGGTTATATTTGTCTTTAAGTTTTAAATTTTCTTATGGTAACTATTTTTTTCCCTTTTAGGGGCTCTTTGTCAGGGAATTTTTTCTTTATTTTTTTTAATTTTTAGCTTTTTTAAATTGGGGTGGGTTTTTTTTTTTTTCTTTTGGGTTTTTTTGGGGCCTTGTGGCTATATTTAAAAATTTTAGCAAGTTTTGGGAAAGGGTTTGATTTTATTTGTTCCCCAACCCCCAACTTTTTGTTTTGACTTTTTTTTTTCAGGGGAAATTAAAACATTTTTTCATGGAAACCTCCCCCACGGGGTAAAAGGTTTTTTTATTTCATGAAAGTTTTACTTTTGAAAAGGGGGGGACGTTTTTTTGCCAGGGGTGGGGGTATTTTTGGGGGTTAAAATAAAACCCCCTTTCCTTTGGCCCTACTTTAAATCTTGGCCCGTTTTATAAAAACTTGAGGGGGCTATTTTTTGTTTAATTTTCAATTTTCCCCTTTTTGGGGGGATGTTTTTTTTTTCTCTAATTTACTTTTTTGGTTTTTGGTTTTGTTTTTTTAATTAATTTTTTCATGAAAAATTTTTTCTATGCCCGGGCTTTTATTTGGGCATTTGGGGAAGGGGGGTTTTTCCCCCTGGATTTTTAAAATCATCAGGGGAAAAATTTTAGTCTTTTTTTCCATGTTTTTTAAAACGGGGGTTGGTTTTTTGGTTTTAGGTGAAAATGTGATTACTTTTTTCATCATTAAATTTTTTTGTTCATTTTTAAAACTAAATAGAAAAGGGGGCAAATTTTTTTTTTGTCTTTTTTGGGTTTAGGGTTTGGATTTGGGATTTTGATATACATTTTTTTATTAATTGGGTTTGGGTTTCGGGGTTTACATTTTTTCAGGGTTTTCGGGGCCCCAGGGGTTTTATGGGCTAAAAACTGTAAAGGCGGCTTTTTTTGTATTGAAAAATTCTTTTTTGGGGGAACGCTTTTGTCCCCGGGGGCCACTAAAACCCTTTAGAGGCTATTTTTTCCCTATGTTTCCCAAAAGGGGGGCTATTTTTTTTTCACGGAAATTATTTTGGGGTCCAGGTGGCTATTTTTTTGGAGGGTTTGTGAAAATTAATTCTAAAATTGTTTTTTTTAATGTTGGGGTTAAACTTTTTTTTTTTTATCGGGTTTATATTTTCCCATGGGGGGATTTTGTTTATTTTTTGGAATTTTTATTTTTAGTTTTTTAAAATTAAAACTTTTTTTCTTTTTTTGGTTTACATTTTTTCGGGGAAAATATTTTTTGGATATGGATTTTTATTTTTTCATGATTTTTTTTTATGGTTTTTTTTTAAAATTTTTTTCAATTTTTCTCAAAATTTTACAGGGGGATTGTTTTTTTAGGGTTGAAACCCTTTTTTTGGTTTAACCCGTGGCTTTTTACTTTTTCGGGGGGGAATTTTTTGGGCTTTTTTTGTTTCCTTTTTTTTAAATTTTTTTTTTAAATATTTAGGGGGAATAGGGGTTTTTAATTTTATTTGTAGTTTTCTTTCATTGAGAAAAAAATTTTTTTTCATATTTAAACCCGCAATTGTTTTATGAAAAAAAAAGTTAAATTTCCCCCCCGTTTTAAAAATTTTTAAAATTTGGGGTTTAATTGCTAGGGTTTAAAATTTTTTCCTTCCCTTTGGGGTTATATTGGGGGGGGTGTTTTTTTTTTATGGGTTTTTTTTTATTGCCCTTTTTTTTAAGGGTTTTTTGCATTTTCTTTTTATAAGGGGTTTTTTTTTAATTATACCCCATATTTATTAAGGTAAAAAAAAAATTTTGGGAAATTTGGGGGGATTTATATTGTCCTTTTGATTGAAATTTTTTTTATGTAAAAAAATATACTTACCCTGTTATA
>NW_027264586.1:0-6678 GCF_036320965.1 Panulirus ornatus | reverse complement strand
TTTCGTCTGTTTCCTTGCGCTACCTCGCAAACGCGGGAGGACAGCGATCAAAGTATAATAAAAAAAAAAAAAAAATTATATATATATATATATATATAAAATAGTATATATTTATTATATATATATTATATATATACCTATGAGTCCACGGGGGAAAAAATGAAAACTCGAGAAGGGTCCCAAGTGTACTGTCGTGTGATATCACTCATCAGGGAGACACAAGGAGCGAAATGTAACAGTCAGGTTGATAACATCGAGAGGATCACGAAGCTAGGACGCCATTTTGGTTAACTTACGATTGTCCAAGACAGAAACGAGTGTTCATAAAACTTATCATTTTTACAAATTTTATCAACAATAAAGTCATCTATTTGTATAGACATCACAAATATTAAGATTATGATTCTTTTTTGTAATTGGTAATTAGAAGATCAATAATATTTTTTCGTGGGATGAATTTAGGAGAAAATCAGTGATGGATTGCGCAAGTTGCTTGTGGCTCATGAGAAGAGTGGGAGGTGGGTGTTGAGACAAGGCGTAGTGAGTGGTGGGATGAGAAGGTAGAGTATTAGTGAAAGAGAAGAGAGAGGTTTTGGATGATTTTTTTTGCAGGGAAAAAATATGCAATTGAGTGGGTGATGTAATAAATGAAGAGAACAGGGAGGTAAGAGAAAGGTGCAAGAGGTGAAAAAAGCGGCAATGGAGGTTGGGGTGAGGAGTATCATTAAATTTTAGGGGGGAATAAAAAGATGTTCGGGGAAGGAGGTAAAAAAAAGTGCGTAAGAAAAGGGGGAGCAAAGGGAACTTCAGGAAGGGCCAAAGGGGGAGGTGATACAAAGTGGTGATGTGGGGAGAGGGGATGAGTATTTTAAAGGGTTTTGAATGTTTTTTGATGTTTTAGAGTGGCAGATATAGGGTGTTTTGGTCAGGTGGTGTGCAAGGAGAGGGTTGGGGAAAAAATGATTTGGTAAACAAGAAGGGGTATGAAAGCTTTGCGGAAGATGAAAGCCGGCAAGGCAGCAGGTTTGGAGGTTTTGGGCAGTGGAATTTTTTAAAAAGGGGGTGACTATTGTACGGGTTGGGAAGGTTTTTTATGTATGTATAAATCATGGTGGGGTGCTGAGGATGGCGGATGCTGCACGTGCCAAATGTAAAAAAGGCAAAGGGGATAAGAGCGAGTGCTCAAATTAAGAGTATAAGTTTGTGATTTTTCCCCCCGGGGGTAAAAAAAAAAAAAATTTTTGGGGGGGTATTGATGAGAGGGTGAAGGCATGTACAGAGCTTCAGAGGGGGGGAAGAGCAGTGTGGTTTCAAAAAGTGTTAGAGGATGTGTGGATCAGGTGTTGCTTTGAAAATGTTTTTTGGAGAAAATACTTAGAAAAGCATTGGATTTGTATGTAGCTTTTAGGGATCTGGAAGGCAATGAAGAGTTGATGAGTCCGGGGAAGGTAATTAAAGAATATAGGTGGGGAGGAAAGTTGTTAGAAGCATGAAAGTTTTTATCGGGGGATGTAAGGCATGTGTGGTGGGAGAGGGAAAGTGATGGTTCTCAGTGAATGTAGGTTGCGGCAGGGGTGTGTGATGTCTCCTTGGTTTTTTATTTGTTTATGGATGGGTTTTTTAGGGAGTAAATGAGAGTTTGGAAAAGAGGGGCAAGTATGAATTTCTGTTGGGATAGAGAGCTTGGGAGGGGTCAGTTTTTTATTCGTGATGATAAAAGCGCGGGTGGCTGATTCTTGTGAGAAACGGGCAGAAGTGGTGACGAGTTTGGTAAAGTGTTGGAAAGAAAGTTAAGAGTAAATGGAATAAGCAAGGTTATTGGGGTACAGTAGGGTAAAGGGGCAAGTAAATTTGGGAGGTGATTTTGAAGGAGAAAAATTTGGGGGGGAATTTGAAGGTTTTAGTATCGGGGAGGGGATTTTTTGGCAGGGATGGAACCATGGAAGGGGAAGTGGATCATTAGGGGGGGGGGGGGCAAAATCGGGGGGCCTTTGGAAAAATTGTGGGAAGTCGAGAACATTATTCGGAAAGAAAAAAGGGGGCATGTTTAAAGAAGGGGTTTCCAAAAAATGTTTAGGGTTTTTGCGGGCGGGGGGCTATGGATAGATTTTGTGCGCAGGAGGATGGATTTTCTGAAATGAGATGTTTGAGGACAATTGTGGTGTGGGGTTTGGTTTGATCGAGTGAGTAACGTAAGGGTAAGGAGATGGGTGGAAATAAAAAAAAGCGTGGGTTAGAGACAGAAGAGGGTGTTTGAAATTTGGTTTGGGGCACATGGAGAGAAATGGTGAGGAAAATTGACAAGAGGATATATTTTGGGGGGTGGAAAAGGGAAAAGAGGAGAAGAGGGAGACAAATTTGGGGGTGGGAAAGATGGAGTGAAAAAGATTTTTTGTGATCGGGGGCCGAACATGCAGAGGTGAAAAGGGGGGCAAGGAATAGAGTGAATTGGGAGCGATGTGGTATACCGGGGTTGACGTGCTGTCATGGATTGAATCAAGGCATGTGAAGGTCTGGGGTAACCAGGAAGCTTGAGTATGTTTTATTTGCGTGTGTGGACGTATGATATACAGTGTATGGGGGGGGGGGGATTTTTTCGTCTGTTTCCTTGCGCTACCTCGCAACGGGGAGACAGCGTCAAAGATAATAATAAAAAAAAAAATAGAGTTCGAGTTAATAATGGATGGCATTTCTTCAACAATTCAATAATCATAAATTTTTTAAAGTGATTAAACAAGGGATTTGATCTTTCCCGTTCTTTTTACTATATTTATCTTGCTTAGTCTAACGAAAGATCCTTACCATTCTGTCCAACATAAAAATTTTTCACAATTTACACATGGCACTTTATAGATGCATCCAGAAATTTTCTGGTGAATTCCTGATTAAAATATTCTTATAGTATTATTGTTGCTGAAGGCATCATTTAAATTAAAGGATTAACAACATGGGAAGCAAAATAAAATTATTATTTAAAGGGAGAAATAAAAGATTCTTGGTTCAATGGGAGGTTTGGCTCAACTCTATAAAAGTTTTCTTGCTTTAAATAAAGGATTTATAAGAAAGATCTAGGGTACTTTAACAGACCAATAGAATATTTTTCTCAAACCATCATCATAACTCTGGACTGCAAAAAACGGTTTCCTTTGGGAACATAGATTGAATGTGAATTAACTCTGCATGTTGAGGATAAAATGGATATATGAGCATACATTGGTGCTTTTCTCTAATGCTAAACTAAAACTTGTTTCCTTGCAATGGATCAGGGCAATCAAAAAATGGTAACATACCATTATTTCTTTTTCTACAGAAGGGTTTGAGGGGAAGTTATTGATTTTAAGTAAGGGAGATTTTTGTAAATTTTATTTTTTGGGCCAAACACAAAGAACATCATCTACTCCTAAACCAATTGCATTTAGAAGGAAGATATCTTTTTTTATTTTTTTTAAAAAAAATTTCCCCATATAAGTTTACTTAGTACGTGGAAGGGGGGTTCCCCTTTTCATACCAAATTTTTGAGCCTAAAAATCTCCTTTGATTGAAATACACAGTCTTTTATACACAAACAGTTTTATCAGTTCAGTGAAATTAGACTTTAAAAACAAGGGAAAAAATAAATATATCCAGATTTTTCAAATGGGTTTTCTAAAGGTCATAAACGGGACTCTAGTGAAAAGTGAGGAAAAAATCAAACTATTATTTTTGAAATCAAATTAATATTGATTTTGTTTAGCTTTTGACTAAATCTACATTGTTCATGATATAGAATTTGTTTCCTTACCCAAAAAGGGGCTTATAAAAAAAAACTAACCTTTTGATATTTTAATGTGATGGAGCCTATAAATTTCCCACTATAGTCCGCGGGAAAAATTTGTTTATGTGTTTTGAAAGTCCATACATATATGGCAAGAAGGGACAAAGATGACAAACTTTTGAAGAGAACCATTACCTTTAACACAACTTCTTTGTTTATTGGAAGTGAGAATTTACTGCTTCAAAAGGGATTTTACTAGTTTAGAATTTGTGTGTTATCATTTAGAAGATTATTATTTTAGATAAATATTACTTTTGTCTAAAATCCCCAAGAGTGTTACCTTACTGCTTTGTATTATTATATCCTTGTCTTTTTTTAAGGTGTTAATAGCTTTATGAATCTTTTAGGGCAATTGGGTTTCCACGGGTTTTGGGACAAACTGGAATACAAAACCCTTAAAATTTAATTAATTTCATCATTATAAATTACTGATTTTCTTGAATTAGGGGAAAGCTTGTGCTCAACACAGCGGGGCTCTCTGTTAGAGCACACAAATTTAAAACCATGCCTATCCCACACAAGAATTTTTTTATCTAGTTGTTTATTAGACAGGTTTACCAAAAAAGATGGGTTTGTGTTCTTGGCCAGCGCTGTTTTCAATAAGGGGAAAAACTTACGATTTAGTGCACTTGTAGCTTTTTGCGTTCTGATTTATCATACAATAGTCCAACACCCGGGGTCTCCAGTGTGTCGATTGCCATTTGAAGGCACGTTCTTCTCTCTTAGAATGCAAAAAAAGCTCCCCATTCAAATTTCTTCAATTCAAGTTTTTCTTTAAAATAAATTTTGTTTTTGGGTTTAAGGGTCGACCAGACGCTGCAACAATCGTTGGGGGGGGTGGGGAAGATCTTGGCATCATTTTTTCATCAATGAAATTTCCAAAGGGAATTCAATCGTACTTCAGTTGGGACCTTGATTACGTTTTGCAGAAAGCAGTAACGAAAGGAGAAAGTCCGGAAACTTGTAGAGAAGTAAAAGACCCAATGTAAACCCCATTTTGGAAAAAAAGGACCTTTTTTTGCGCGTGATCAGATATTCTTATAGTCCGGGGAAAATGAAAAACGTAAGTTCCGGGAAATGCGCTTTTTGTGTTATAACACATCAGGGGAGCAAGAGAGAAAAATAACAGTTTAGTTTTATAACATCGAAGAGACGAAGCTAGGGCGCCATTGGTAAACATGTGAGTCCAAGACATACAACGAGCGTTTTTTTTTTAAACTTATCATTTTTCAAATTTTTATCAACAATAAAGTTTTAAAAACTGCCTCACAGTTATATATATTTTTATGCGTGTGGTTGTGTGTTCTTTACGGGGTGCAAGGGCCGTAGATGAGTTCGCGGGCCGGGTTTGGGGGGGGGGGTATCTGAGCCTCTCCTCCCTTTCCCCCTCATATCACAATTGAAGTTTTTAATAGCACAGCAGACTGTCCCCGGCAATGTCAACAAACACACACCCTAAATCCCCTCTCAAACCCCCTGCCTCTCCTGGTCTCACTTTTTAATATTTATATATATATATATATTTATATATAATATAAATATATATATATAATAATTTAAAAATATAATTTTATTTTATTATATTAAATATTAATCCCCGGGGGGAGGGGAGAAAGGAAACTTCCCAAGTATTTCTGCGGCGTAAAAGGGGACTAAAAGGGAAAAGGGGGCGGGGGGCTGGAAATCCCCCCCTCTCATTTTGATTTTCAAGGAGGAATAAGAAGGGGGGCCCAAATGGGGATTTCCCTCAAAGGCTCATCCTCGTTCCTAAAGTACCTTTAACGCGGGAAATGGCGAAAAGTAGAAAAAAAGAAAAAAAAAAAAAATTATTTTATATAAAATATTATATATAATATATATATATATATTATATTTATATATATATTCACGGGGGTTTGGGGGGAAAGAATACTTCCCACGTATTCCCTGGGTCGAGAAGGCGACTAAAAGGGAAAGGGGGGGGGGGCGGAAAAACCTCCTCTCGTTTTTTTTTTTTTTTTTTTTTTTTTTTTTTTTCCAAAAGAAAAGGGAACCCGAGACGAGGGGCCCGGAAGGTACCCCTCAAAGGCCAGTCCTCTGTTCTTAACGTACCTCGCTATCGCGGGAAATGGGGAATAGTAGGGGGAAAAAAAAAAAAATATATAATATATATATATATATAATATATAATATTAATTTTTTATATTATATAAAACTACGCCATTTCCCGCGTTTGCAAGGTAGTGTTTTAAAAAACAGAGGATGGACATTTGAGGGAACTCCTCACCTGGGCCCCCCTTTTCTGTTCCTTCTGTCTCTTCTTTGGGAATCAGCGGACTTATATTTCTTTTTCTTGGGGTCTCCCGGGTGATTGGTTATTTAAAGAAGTGCCTTGGGGAAATTTTGGTGTTTTTTTTTTTTTTTTGGTTTGGGCTAAAAGGAATTTTGTATGTATTATAATATGTTTTTTTATTTTACTTTGTCGCTGTCTCCCCGGGTTTTTGCGAGGTAGCGCAAAACAGACGAAAGAATAGCCCAACCCACCAAAAATACACATGTTTTATACTTACAAGTCCACACACAGCACTATATTTCCTATACATTCTCAAAATTTATATATATATATAATATATATATAATATATATTTTATAAAAATATATATATATATATATATATATATTTTCCCATGAGGGCCACGGGGGAAAATGAAATACGAAAAAGTTCCCAAGTGCACTTTCGTGTAATAACAATCATTACAAATCATTACAAAAATTTTCCCATTTTTAAAATTATCTTAAAATTTTTTTTAGACCATCACTATATTAAAATTTTAAAATTTTTTGTGTATTTAATAATAGAGATTTATGATATTTCTCGTGGTTTT
>NW_027264585.1:0-6891 GCF_036320965.1 Panulirus ornatus | reverse complement strand
CCTCACCTCCGAAAATAATATCCTATTGGTCAATCTTTCCTCACTCATTCTTCTCCTGTGCCCAAACCATTTCAAAAAACCTATTCTGCTCTACTCAACCACGCTCTTTTTATTTCACACTTCTCTCTTACCTTATGTTAATTACTCGATCAAACCACCTCACACCACACATTGTCTCAAACATCTCATTTTCCAAGCACATCCATCCTCCTGCGCACAACTCTATCCATAGCCCACTGCTCGCAACCTTACAACATTGTTGGAACCACTATTCCTTCGACATACCCATTTTTGCTTTCCCGAGATAATGTTCTCGACTTCCACACATTCTTCAGGCTCCAGGATTTTCGCCCCCTCCCCTCCCTAGATCCACTTCCGCTTCCATGGTTCCATCCGCTGCCAGATCCACCTCCCAGGTATCTAAAACCTTTGACTTCCTCCAGTTTTGCTCCTTTCAAACTTACCTCCCAAATGACTCTTGACCACTCAACCCTTCTGTACCTATTGACCTTGCTCTTATTCACATTTACTCTTATTTCTTCTTTCACCACACTTTACCAAACTCAGTCACCAGCTTCTTGCAGTTTCTTCACATGAATCACCACCAGCGCTGTATCATCAAGCGAACCAAAAAACTGAACTCACTTCAACAGCTCTCTCATCCCACAACAGACTTCATACTTGCCTCGCTTTCCAATACTCTTGCAGTTACCTCTAACAACCCCCATTCCATAAACATATTTTTAAACAACCATGGAGACATCACACTCCCCTGCAGCAAACTAATTACTGAGAACCAATCACTTTCCTCTCTTCCTACACGTACAATGCCTTACATCCTCGATAAAACTTTTCACTGACTCTCTAACATCTTGCCTCACACTCATATATTCTTAATACTTCCACAGAGCATCTCTTTCAAATCTATCATTATACTTTCTCCAGATCCATAAATTGTACATACAAATCCCATTTGTTTTCCTAAGTTTTTCTCTCATACATTCTTCAAAGCAAAACACCTGAATCCAACACTCCTCTACCACTTCTGAAACACCATGCTCTTCCCCATTCTGTTGTCTCTGTATATGACTTCACTTCTCAATCAATATATATATTATATATATATATATATATATATATAATATATTTATTTATATATATTTATATATTTATATATATTATAAATATATATGTAATATAATTATTATTTTGCTTTGTCGCCTGTCTGCCCGCAGTTTCGAGGCTGTAGCGTGCAAGGAAAACAGACGAAAGAAATTGGGCCACCACACCCCCATACAACATGTATATACATACACGTCCACACACGCAAATATTCATTTACCCTATTCACGCAATGTACACAATGTAAATACAAATCCATTTGCTTTCCTAAGTATTTCTCACATTTACATTCTTCAAACGCAAACACCTGATCCACACTTCCTCTACCACTTCTGAAACCACACTGCTCTTCCCAATCTGATGCATCTGTACTGACTTCACCATTCAATCAAGTATTATATGTATATATATATATATTATATATATATATATAAAATATATTATATTATATATATATATTATATATATATTATATTTGTATATATTAATATTTTGCTTTGTCGCTGTCTCCCGCGTTGCGAGGGTAGCGCAAGGATACAGACGAAAGAAATGCACAAAACCCACCCCCATACACATGTTTATACATACACGTCCACACACGCAAATATTCATACCCCCATACACGCAATGTACACATATATATATACACACAACAGACACATATCATATGTATACACATGCACACAGTTCACACTGTTTGCCTTTATTCATTCCCATCGCAACCCTCGTCCACACTGGATTAAACACCCCCTCCCCCTCATTGTGTGCGATGGTAGCGTTAGGAAAAAAGGACAACAAAGGCCCATTCGTTTCACACTCAGTCTTCTAAGCTTGTCACGACAATAAATGCCCGAAACCACAAGCTCCCTTTCCCCACATCCAGGCCCCATATCAACTTTCCATGG
Source organism: Panulirus ornatus (assembly GCF_036320965.1). NCBI lineage: Eukaryota > Metazoa > Arthropoda > Malacostraca > Decapoda > Palinuridae > Panulirus > Panulirus ornatus. The sequence continues at coordinate 4,864 of NW_027264585.1, read as the reverse complement.
GTTTTATCCAAGGAGCTTCACATGCCCTTGATTCAATCCCATTGGGCAGCAAGTCGACCCCGGTATTCCACATCGATCAATTACACTCTATTCCTTGCCCCTCCTTTCAACTCTGAATGTTCAGGCCCCAATCACTCAAAATCTTTTTCTCTCCCATCCTTCCACCGCCCAATTTGTTCTCCAATCCTCGTTCCCTCCACCTCCGACATCATATATCCTCTTGGTCAATCTTTTCCTCACTCATTCTCTACATGGGCCCCTTAACCATTTCTAAAACACCCTCTGCTCTCTCAACCACCGCTCTTTTTATTTACACACATCTCTACTTACCCTTACATTACTTTACTCGATCAAACACCTCACACCACATATTGTCTTCAAACATCTCATCCCGCACATCCATCCTCCTGCGCACAACTCTTATCCATGCCCAGCCTCGCAACCATACAACATTGTTGGAACCACTATTCCTTAAACATACCCATTTTTGCTTTCGGTGATAATGTTCTCGACTTTTCACAATTTCTCCAATGCTCCCAGATTTTCCCACCCCATCCCCCACCTATGATTCATTCCGCTTCCATGGTTCCATCCGCTGCCAGATTCACTCCCACATATCCTAAAACCTTTACCTCCTCCAGTTTTTCTCCATTCAAACTTACCTCCAATTGACTTGAACCTCAACCTACTGTTACCTAATAACCTTGTTCTTATTCACATTTATATATATATATATTTATATATATATATATATATATATATTATATATTTTTTTTATATTTCTATATAATTTTAATTTATATATATATATATATTATATATTATATATATTAAAATATATATATATTCCTATGAGTCCTACGGGGATAATGAAATACGAAAAGTTCCCAAGCGCACTTTCGTGTAATAATAACATCCCATTCAGGGGAGACACAAGAGTGAATATAACAGTAGTTGATATGCAATCGTAGAGAGAGCTAGGACGACCATTTTGTAAACATGTGATTGTCCAAAAACATACAACGAGCGTACATAACTTGAGCAACAATAAATATAGTATAAGAAACGGGACAAGAATCACATGCCTTGTTTAAATCATGATAAAAACTTATGATCATTGTATTGCTGGAGTACCGCATCTAATTTATTAACTAAAAACTCTCATTACCAAGAGAAATATCATTGAATCTTCTATCATTGATTACACAAAGAATTATAATCTTATTATCAGAGCATGGTCTATACAAATTAGATAACTTTATTGTTGATAAGATTTGTATAATGTTAAGTTTATGAACCGCTCGTTGCTATGTTTTGGACATCACATGTTTACCAAATGGCGTCCTAGCTTCGTCTCTTCGATGTATATCAACTAACTGTTATATTTCTTCTCTTGGTTCAACTGATGATGTGATTATTACACGAAAGTGCTCTTGGGATCTTTTTCGTGTTTTCATTTTCCCTTGGACTCATTGGATTATCTTGATCACGCGCAAAATTGTGATTTCCATTCCAATATATTTATATATATATGGAAACATGGAAGCGGAAGTGGATCATAGGGTGGGGGAGGGGTGCCGATAAATTTCTGGAGCCTGAAGAATGTGTGGTAAGGTCGGAACCTATTATCTCGGAAAGCAAAATGGGTTGTTTGAAGGAATAGGGTTCCAAACAATGTTGTATGTTGCGAGGAGTGGGCTATGGATAGAGTTGTGCGCAGAGTATGGATGTGCTGGAAATGAGAGGTTTGAGGACAATGTGTGGTGTGAGGTGGTTTGATCGAGTAAGTAACGTAAGGGTAAGAGAGATGTGTGGAAATAAAAAGAGCGTGGTTGAGAGAGCAGAAGAGGGTGTTTTGAATGGTTTGGGCACATGGAGAGAATGAGTGAGGGAGATTGACCAAAGAGGATATAGTGTCGGGGTGGAGGGAACGAGGAGAAGAGGGAGACCAAATTGGAGGTGGAAAGATGGAGTGAAAAAGATTTTGTGTGATCGGGGCCTGAACATGCAGGAGGGTGAAAGGAGGGCAAGGAATAGAGTGAATTGGAGCGATATGGTATACCGGGGTTGACGTGCTGTCAGTGGATTGAATCAAGGCAATGTGAAGCGTCTGGGTTGAACCATGGGAAAGATGTGTAGGTATGGTATATTTGCGTGTGAGGACGTATGTATATACATTGCGTATGGGGGTGGGTTTTTTTTTTTTTTTTTTTTTTTTGGTTTTTTTTTTTTTTTTTTTTGTTTTTTTTTGTTTTTTTTTTTTTTTTTTTTGGGGCCATTTTCTTTCGTTCTGTTTTCCTTGCGCTACCTCGCAAACGCGGGAGACAGGACAAAAAGAAAAAAAAAATATATATATATATTATATATATTATATATATATATATTCTACTATATTTATATATATAATCTATTCATTACTTAACAGCTGTTTGCCGGGTTTGCAAGGTGTGCGCAGGATACAGATGTAGAATGAGCCCAACCACCCACATACACATATATAAACATAAACGCCCATACACGCACATTACATACATACACATTTCAACGTATACATACTTATACATACACAGATATATACAGATATACGCAAGTACACATTCATACGTGCTGCCTTCATCTATTCCTCGTCGCCACCCCACCAAACGTGAAATAGAATCCAGCGAGGTAGCACCAGGAAAAAGACAAATAGGCCACATTTTCACACTCAGTATCTTGCTGTTCTTGTGTATGCACCGAAACCACAGCTCCTTTCCACCAATCCACGCCCCACTGACCTTTCCATGGTTTACCCCAGGACGCTTCACATGCCCTGTTAAATCCATTGACAGCCACGTCGAACCCCGGTATTATAACACATCGTTCAAATTCACTCTATTCCTTGTACGCCTTTCACCCTCTGTATGTTCAAGCCGCGATCGCTCAAAATCTTTTTTACTCATCCCACCTCCTCCAATTTGTTCTCCCGTTTCTCATTCTTCCTCCACTCTGACACATATATCCTCTTGTCAATCATTTACCTCAATCATTTCTCTCTAGGTGTACAGACATGTTCACAACACACCCTTTCTGCTGTTTCTACCCACACTCTTTCTATCACCACACATCTCTCTTGCCCTTTCATTGCTCTACACGAGCTAAAACCACCTCACACCACATATTGTTCTCAAAAACTTCATTTCTAACAATCCACCCCCCTCTCCGCACTACCCTATCTACAGCCCATTCGTTCGCAAACCATTTATCATTGTCGGAACCACTTTTCTTTCATAACATACTCATTTTTGCTCTCCGAGAAAACATTCTTGCCTTCCACGCATTCTTCAACCGCTCCCAGAACTTCGTTCCCTTCCCCTACCCTGTGACTCACCTTCCGCCTTCATGTTCGATCACTGCTAAGTCCACTTCTAGATATCTAAAAACTTCACTTTCTCAATTTTTTTCCATTCATACTTACATCCCATTTAAGTTATCCCTCAACCTATTGACCTAATAAACCTTGCTCTTAGTCACATTTAATGGAACTTTACTTTCTTTCACACACTTTACCAAAACTCAGTCTACCAACCTCATTGCAGTTTCGCACCTGAATCAGCCACCAGCGTGTTTTCTTGCGATCAACATACTGTTTCACTTCCTCGCCATCTCAATCACAAAAAGACTGCATATTGCCCCTCGCTCCAAAACTCTTGCATACACCTCCCTATAAAACCCATCCCATGAACAAATCAAACAACCATGGAGGACATCCACGCACCTGCCGCAAAACCGTCATTCACTGGAACCAATCACTTTCCTCTCTTCCTACTCGTACACATGCCTTACATAATCGATAAAAATTTTCACTCCTTCTGCAACTTAACCTCCCACCCATTTACTTCTTAATTCCTTCACAAAGTATCTCTGTCAACCCTATCATATGCCTTCTCCAGATCTATTAATGCTACATACAAATCCAACTGTTTTTCTAAGTATTTCTACACAATTCTTCAGAGCAAACACCTGTTTTAACATATCCCTACCATTCTGATAACCACACTACTCTTCCCCAGTTTGTGCTCTGTTACATGCCTTTTCCTCTCAATGAATACCTCTAATGTGATTTCCCAAGATACTCGACAAACTTATGACTTGTAAATCGAACTCTCACTTCATCCCCTTTGCTCTTTGTACAATGGTCACTATGATGCATTCCACCAATCCTATACACTTCACCTTGATCCATACATACATTGGAATATCCATTACTAAACCAATCAACAACACATCACCCCGTTTTTTTATTTTATTTCCACTGCCAAAACCACCCAAACCCGCCGCCTTGCTGGCTTTCATCTTTCCGCAACTTTCAAATACTTTTTCTGTTTACCAAACCAGTCTACCGGACCTTTCACTTCTCACACCATCCCGACCAAAAACCATTATCAAGCCACTCTATCATCAAAAATATTCAACAAACCTTCAAAATACCCACTCCATCTCTTTCTCAACTTCATCACTACTTGTTATTACCTCCCCATTAAGCCCCTTCACCGATCTTCTCATTTGTTCTCATGTTTGCACACGTTATTTACATTCCTTCCAACATACCTTTCCATTCTCACCTTATAATTTAATGATACTATCTTACCCCAACTTCAATCTTCCTAACCTTCTTTTTCACCTCATGCACCTTTCTCTTGACCTCTTGCCGCTTTCTTTTTACAAAATTCCCCAGTCATCTACATTATCCCCCTACAAAAATCGTCCAAACGCCTCTCTTTTTCTTTCACTAACAATCTTACTTCTTCCTCCCACACTCACTACCTTTTTCTAGTATGCCACTCCTCCCCCACTCCCTTACCTCATTTATATATATTATATATAT
>NW_027264584.1:0-3543 GCF_036320965.1 Panulirus ornatus | reverse complement strand
TTACTGGCATCTGAAGGAAAGAGACAAATCAAAAGTTTACTTAAAAGACCGTTTAGGGGTGCCAAGGTCCATTGCAGTTGCGTTCAGTAGGTGCATCCAAAAATAAAGACCAATTAACGGTTTACTTTAAATCCCCTTTGGCGCATCAAAGGCAATTACAGGGGCATAGAGGCATCAAACGGAAAGAACCATTTGGAAAGCTTACTTTAATGCCACTTTGGGGATTCCAAAGGGCAGAGAATGCCTGGAGGATCCAAAATTTTAAAGGAAATTGAGGAATTAATCTAAATCCCCTTTGGCGTCTTCCAAAGGCCTTTACAGGGGAAAACTGGCATCTGAAGGAAAGAGACAAATCAATAGTTTATTAAAAGGACGTTTAGGGGTGCCAAAGTCCAATACACTTGCATGATGTCATCCAAAAATAACAAGACATATTAACGGTTTACTTTAAATCCCCTTTCGAGCCTCCAAAGGTAATTAGAGGGGCATAAGAGGCATAAAAAAGGAAAAAAACATTTTGGAAAGCTTATTTTTAATGCCATTTTTGGGGGATGCAAAGGGAAAGAAAAATTGCGGTGGGGACCAAAAAATTTAGAGGAAAATTAAAAGGGGTTTAATTTAAAATCCCCTTGGGTCTTCAAAGGCCCTTTACGGGGGGAATATGGCATCTAAAAAGGAAAGAGAAAAATAAAAAAATTTATTTAAAAAGCCCGTTTAAGGGGTCCCAAAAAGTCCCAAACGTTGGGATGATTCCCCAAAATAAAAAAAAAATTAACGTTTAATTTAAAATCCCCTTTGGGGAGCCCCCCAAAGGAATTACGGGGGCATAGAGGCATAAAAAGGGAAAAGAAACTTTTTGGGAAAAAAGCTTATTTAAAATTTTTTTTTTTATTTGGGGGGGGAAAAAGGGGAAAAGAAAATTTGGCGGGAAAGGACCCCCAAAATTTTAGAAAAAAAATTAAAAGGGAATTAAAATTTTTAAAACCCCCCTTTGGGGCCGTTTTTTAAAACCCCCTTTTTAACGGGGGAAAAATTTTTGGTTTTGGGGGAAAAGGGAAAAAAGGAAAAAAAATAAAAGTTACTTAAAGCCCCCTTTTTTAGGGGGTCCAAATTTCAATACATTTCCCTGAGGGGTTAATTTTTAAAAAAAAAAAAAAGAAAAATTTAAAAACCGGTTTTTACTTTAAACCCCCTTTTGGGGCCCCCCAAAAAAAATTTAAAGGGGAATAGAGGCCCCCCAAAAGGGAAAAAAAATTTTTGGGGAAAAGGTTTTTTTAAAAATGCCCATTTTTGGGGGGACCCCCAAAGGGAAAGAAATTTTCCCCGGGGGAGGCACCCAAAAATTTTTAAAAGGGGGAAAAATTAAAGGGGTTTTTAATTTCCAAAAAACCCCCCTTTGGCGCCCCCTTTAAACGGCCTTTTTTCGGGGGGAAAATTTGGCATCTAAAGGGGGAAAAGAAAAAAATTAAAAAGTTTACTTAAAAGCCCCTTTTGGGGGTTCCCAAATTTCCAAAAAACCTTTTTGAAAAGGTGGCTTTCCCAAAAAATAAAAAGCCCAAATAAAAGGTTTTTTTTAAAAACCCCCTTTTTTTGGCCCCCCCAAAAGGTAATTAGGGGGGCAAAAAGGCATAAAACGGGAAAGAAACATTTTGGGAAAAGCTTTTTTAAATCCCCACTTTGGGGAAAGCCAAAAGAAAAGGAAAAAATTTGGGGTTGAGGTCCCCAAAAAATTTTTAAGGGGAAAAATTAAAAGGTTTTTAATTAAATCCCCTTTTGGGCCCCCCGCCCTTAAAAGGGCCCCCCTTTTACGGGGGAAAAAGTGGCATTAAAAAGGGAAAGCCCCAAAACCCAAAAAAAATTTATTTAAAAAAGACCTTTTTTGGGGGGCCCCCAAAAAGCCCCCAATAAATTTTGGTTTAGGGGCCCCCTTTAAAAATTTAAAAAAGGAAAAAATTTTAAAAAGGGTTTTTTTTAATTTAAACCCCCTTTGGGGGGCCCCCCAAAGGAAATTACGGGGGCTTTAAAAGGCACCCAAAAGGGAAAAAAAATTTTTTTTGGAAAAGGCTTATTTTTAAAGGGCCACGTTGGGGGTTCCCCCAAAGGAAAAGGAAAAAATTCCCGGTGAGGCATAAAAATTTTTAAAAGAGGAAAATTGGGGAAAAATTAAAACCCAAAAACCCCCCTTTCCCCGCCCAAAAAAGGGCCCCTTTACAGGGGAAAAAGGGGGCATTAAAAGGGGAAAGAGGACAAACAAAAATTTATTTTAAAGGGCCCTTTTAAAAGGGGTCCAAAAAGTCAAAAAAATTTGGGCTTTTTTCCCCAAAAAAAAAATAAAAAAAAAATTAAGGGTTTTTTTTTAAATCCCTTTTGGGAAACCCCCAAAAAGGAAAAATTAAGGGGAATAGAGGCATCAAAAGGGGAAAAAAACCCTTTTTGGAAATTTTTCCTTTAATGCCATTTGGGGGACCCCAAAGGGGGCCAAAAAAAAATTGCGGTGGGGCACCCAAAAAAAATTTAGGGGAAAAAATTAAAGGTTTTAAACCCCTAAACCCCCTTTTTGGGCCCTTTAAAACCCCTTTTTCCGGGGGGAATCTGGAAATGGAAAAGGGAAAAAGAAAATTTTTAAAAATTTTTACTTAAAAAAAACCTTTAAAGGGGTCCCCCAAAATCCAATACAGTTGCAGGGTGAAACCCAAAAATAAAAAAAGGAAAAAATTAAAGGTTTTATTTAAACCCCCTTTGGGGCCCCCCAAAGGAAATTAAAGGGGGGCCAAAAAAAGGGAAAACCCCAAAAAGGGAAAAAAAAACCAATTTTGGAAAGTTTAAACTTAATCCCCATTTTTGGGGTTGCCAAAAGGGAAAGGAGAATTGGGTTTGGGGGGCCCCTTCCAAAAATTTTTAAGAAAAAAAATTGAAGGTTTTAATTTAAAAATTCCCCTTTTTGGGGCCCTTAAAAGCCCTTTTTACGGGGAAAAATTGTGGCATGTGGGGGGGGGAAAAGGGGAAAAAATAAAAGTTTTTTTTTTAAAAAAGCCCTTTTTTAAGGGGCCCCCAAAGCCCCAATACATTTTTATTTTCCCCTTTTAAAATAAAAAGAAAAATTTTAAGGGTTTTTATTTTAAAAACCCCCTTTTTTTGGAAACCCCCCAAAGGGAATTACAGGGAATAAAAGGCATAAAAAGGGGAAAAGGAAACTTTTGGGAAAGCTTTTTTTTTAATCCCCACTTTGGGGGTTTGAAAAAAGAGCAAAAAAAAATTTCCCGGTTTGAGGCACCCCAAAAATTTTTAAAAAGGAAAAAATTTTAAAGGGAAATTAATTTTTAAAACCCCCCCTTTGGCGTCTTCAACCCCTTTTTACGGGGGAAAATAGGGGGCACCCTAAAAGGGAAAAAAAAATTAAAAATTTATTTTAAAAAAGGACCTTTTTAAGGGGGTCCCCAAAAGCCCCAATACATTTTTTCCCAGGGGGGCCCACCCCAAAAAAAAAAAAAAATTAAAGGTTTTTTTATTTTTAAACCCCCTTTTGGGGCCGCCCCAAAGGTA